>NC_068370.1:22273697-22548697 GCF_020536995.1 Dreissena polymorpha
GCTTCAATAGGAAAAACAAAAAACATTTCAAGATACCCAATAGATATTAGCCATATATCCTCTCTCATAATGCATGTGCATAAAAAGTCTTTCCAGATTAGACTGTGTAGTCCACACAGGCTAATTTGGGTGGACTCTTTCCACTTTTATGGTATTTTTCATTAAAAGGACGTCTTTTCTTAGTAAAAATCCTGTTAAGGGAGAAAGTTTCATCCCTGATTAGCCTGTGCAGACTGCACAGGCTAATCTGGGAAGACACTTTACGCACATGAAGTAAACGTTTTATCACAGAATGCAGCTTAAAGATGTTTTCAAGCTTTCATGGGCTATTATAGGTTATCAGGCACAATATTTGTATTAGCTATTCCTCTAGCATATTTATCTTAACTTGAGTAAATTCAATTGTTATTTCTACTCAGTTTTAAATTAAAAAACATCACTTATGCTAAATTTTTCTTTAAATGTCCTGTCAAAGACTTAAGACAGGAACGTTCTTTGATCATGAGATTTGTTCTTTCAGCTTACCTTAGGCAATCAGAGAAAATTAGTGTCTGACAAATTCTATTGGTTGCACAGCATCAGTTAATGTTTGGATGTATGCCATACTATTAATGACCATCTATGAATTCATCATGTTTATTGAAAAAAAAAGATTCAACAAACAATTTGACCACAATATGTAATATATTATAGAATCAAACATAAGACACAAAAATAAGCGAAACATATGTGTCTTGTTCTGAGAAAACTGGGCTTAATTTATGTGCGTAAAGTGGCGTCCCAGATTAGCCTGTGCAGTCCACACAGGCTAATCAGGGACGACACTTTCCGCTTTAATGGTATTTTTAGTATCAAGTAAGTCCCTCCTTAGCGAAAATCAAGTAGAGGCGGAAAGTGTCGTCCCTGATTAGCCTGTGCGGACTGCACAGGCTAATCTGGGACGACACTATACGCACATGAATTAAGCCCAGTTTTCTCAGAACAAGACAAATATAATTTACAAATATGAAGTGAATGTGGTCATAAGTGCATGACTAGCACATCAAATAGAATTACAGATAATTTGTGTACATTTCTGCTGAAAATGCAGCATTTTACAAAAATCAGTGGACATTTTATTCTTGTATTCCATCCACCTATCAAATCGCATGTCGGCCCAACAACTATAGGTGTTTCATTTAAAACAAAAAAGGATGCCTAACAAACCAACCTCTGGGAAGTCAGTTCTGATGTCGAGGCAGCGCAGGAAGAAAGTCTGCAGTGATGTCATGTGGCTGGCTAGGTCCTCCCTCGTGATGTGTGAGATGTGGTCCCCAAACAGGGACATCAGTGACACCACACCCATCTGTCAGTGGAGACAAAATACAAATAAGCCTTGCTCTGAGAAAACCCTGGCCAAATGCAACTTACAATATATGACATTGTGTTGTTTGTCAGTGTCACAACTCATATTATACTATATACGGCATAAAGTATGAATGTTTAGACTAATTTCATTGACTAAAATAAATGAATGAAAGTCGTGGATCTGATCGACAGAACAGCCAACAGTTATTTTATTGGCGTAACTTCACATAAAATAGTACACAAGAAAAATAATATACATTGTATAAATCTTTAGTAAAAATCGTGTTAGAATCGAAATAATTCATGAGCTTAATCGTTTGTTGTTGAATAACCCACGACCGGAAGTTTAGATATGTGGTTTCAAATCACTCGTGCTTCACACTTGTAATTGACAAAGATAAAACAAGATTTGTTTGTGAAACCCTTTATGACGTTTGACCTTGTAGGATGACCTTGACCTTGACCCTTCACCACTCAAAATGTGCAGCTCCTTGAGATACACACGCATTTCAAATATAAAATTGCTAGCTTCAATATTGCAGAAGTGACATTACATGCGCAATTTTGACCCATATATTTGACCTTGAAGGATGACCTTGACCTTTCACCACTCAAAATGTGCAGCTCCATGAGATACACATGCATGCAAAATATCAAGTTGCTATCTTCAATATTGCAAAAGTATTCATAAAATAAGCAATTTGGGCCACATATATTTGACCTCTGACCTTGAAGGATGACCTTGACCTTTCACCACTCAAAATGTGCAGCTCCATGAGATACACATGCATGCCAAATATAAAGTTGCTATCTTCAACATTGCAAAAGTATTCATAAAATAAGCGATTTGGACCACATATATTTGACCTCTGACCTTGAAGGATGACCTTGACCTTTCACCACTCACAATGTGCAGCTCCATGAGATACACATGCATGCCAAATATCAAGTTGCTATCTTCAATATTGCAAAAGTATTCATAAAATGAGCGATTTTGGCCACATATATTTGACCTCTGACCTTGAAGGATGACCTTGACCTTTCACCACTCAAAATGTGCAGCTTCATGAGATACACATGCATGCCAAATATGAAGTTGCTATCTTCAATATAGCAAAAGTTATTGCAAAATGTTAAAGTTGGCGCAAACCAACCAACCAACAGACCAACAGACCAACAGACAGGGCAATACAATATGTCCCTCACTACTATAGTGGGGGACAAAAAAAGTCAGATAAAACAACACATGAAATAGCAAATGATAAAACCAATTGAGAAAACACGTATGTTCCGTTTTAAACATGCTTAAGGGAATTCAACTTGTACATTTATTATACCACCTTCATGAATGGATCAATGGTATATATTTTAACGTAATTTTTCATGATTTCGGATATAAATTTTGGGACACTTTCCCCCCATTTAAATCCAGACCGATTGATGTTGAGGGAAAATATGATCCCTGATTGTAAGAATATTGTGTTACCTTGCTAGTATTAACCAGGCTTGAGTAGCATTCTGTAACCACGGGTAACAGCACTCTGGTGGGAAGACTGGTAGACAAGGTTGCCCTGGTTACCAAAAAAACACATAAAATATAAGTCTTGTTACTCATAAACCGGAATACATTATTCTTAATATTATAAAAAGCAGAGAAGTAAAGGGCCTCAACTCTCATGAGTACATGTATATAACATTAATAAATAACTGAGGTATCGGTTCAACTGTAGAAATAAGAAATTCCGTTAAAACTACAGCTTGCCAATGTAATTATCAATATCTAACTGATGCCAAATGTCGTAAAATGCATCAAGTTGCTATATTCATGTCACAGAAAAAGGAAACAGGTGGATAACCTTTGCCATTTTTTTGCACAGGATAATACAACTTGCACATGCACAATTGTTATCATAAGAAACCATCCATGTTATTTTGGAATATATTACATTGGCAATTTGTGTCAACCGACATTTGTTGCAGGGTTAACGTTTGCGTCTGTAAACTGACAGACATGTGGGCAGATAACCAGACATTCATGGGGACTCCAGTGTTTTCACATTGTTTGTACTTCAAAGCAGATGATAATAACGTTTTTGTTATCCACAGATATCAACATGTCTTGAAAAACTAGGCTAAATGCATGTGTGTATTGTGTCGTCCTAGATTAGACTCTGCAGTCTACACAGGCTAATGCATGTGTGTATAGTGTCGTCCTAGATTAGACTCTGCAGTCTACACAGGCTAAATGCATGTGTGTATAGTGTCGTCCTAGACTAGACTCTGCAGTCTACACAGGCTAAATGCATGTGTGTATAGTGTCGTCCTAGATTAGACTCTGCAGTCTACACAGGCTAATCAGAGACAACACTTTCCGTCTTATGGTATTTCTCGTTTAAAGGAAAGCTTGTCTTCGCAAAAATCAAGTTTAGGCCCAAAGTGTCGTTCCTGCTTTGCCTGTGCAGACTGCACAAGCTTATTTTGGATTACAATTTATGGACACGCATTTTGCCCAGTTTTCCTTGAATGAGGCACAATTCATGCAATGTCACCCATGTGAAGACGTGCTCTGTGTTACCGGATGGTTTTGAGCCTCTGCTGTACTGCAGGCTTCTGCAGGATGTCAAACTTGTCTGCCTTGCTGGACAAGATGCACACCTGAAATATGGCAGTGAATATTCACATAGCAACAGTTGTCAAAGGTGAACATTCTGACGACAACGTTGCAGTGTTTTGAAATTTAATGACATTTTCTCCTGAAATTAGGCTGAAGACACATTTAAAAGGATTTATCACAGATTTGGCATGTATTGAAGTTTCTCATTAAATGCTTTTATTTATATTGATGCATGTAAACATTGGATCTTTAAAAGATACAGTAAAAAAAAACAAGAATAAAATTAAGGAAAGAACAAGATGTGTTTGAGAAACACAATGTGCCCCTATATGATGTTTGACCTTGTAGGATGACCTTGACCTTGACCTTTCACCACTCAAAATGTGCAGCTCCATGAGATACACAAGCATGCCAAATATCAAGTTGCTATCTTCAATATTGCAAAAGTATTCATAAAATAAGCGATTTGGGCCACATTTAGGTGACCTCTGACCTTGAAGGATGACCTTGACCTTGACCTTTCACCACTCAAAATGTGCAGCTCCACGAGATACACATGCATGCCAAATATCAAGTTGCTATCTTCAACATTGCAAAAGTATTCATAAAATAAGCGATTTGGGCCACATATATTTGACCTCTGACCTTGAAGGATGACCTTGACCTTTCACCACTCAAAATGTGCAGCTCCATGAGATACACATGCATGCCAAATATCAAGTTGCTATCTTCAATATTGCAAAAGTATTCATAAAATAAGCGATTTGGGCCACATGTATTTGACCTCTGACCTTGAAGGATGACCTTGACCTTTCACCACTCAAAATGTGCAGCTCCATGAGATACACATGCATGCCAAATATCAAGTTGCTATCTTCAATATTGCAAAAGTATTCATAAAATGAGCGATTTTGGCCACCTATATTTGACCTCTGACCTTGAAGGATGACCTTGACCTTTCACCACTGAAAATGTGCAGCTTCATGAGATACACATGCATGCCAAATATGAAGTTGCTATCTTCAATATAGCAAAAGTTATTGCAAAATGTTTAAGTTGGCGCAAACAGACAGACAGACCAACCAACCAACCAACAGACAGGGCAAAAACAATATGTCCCCCACTACTGTAGTGAGGAACATAAAAAACGTTACCTTCATTTGGCCTTAACCACTGACCCCTGGAGTAAAAGTCTAACTCTTAGACCACTCGGCCATCCGTGCTCATACACTGAGTGATGTATTTAATACATTATATAAGCAATCCTTGTAATGTCACAAAAATAATGCAGTCAGGACAGGATTTTAACTCACAAATTCCAGATTGACAGGTCTGTTTATACCAACTAAGCTTGCCAGCATGAAACAAGAGATGTGTTTGTCAGAAACACAATGCCCCCTAATGCGCCGCTTTGATTTTTTTTTTTACCTTTGACCTTGAAGAATGACCTTGACCTTTCACCACTCAAAATGTGCAGCTCCTTGAGATACAAAGTCATGCCAAATATCAAGTTGCTACGTTCAATATTGCAAAAGTTATGACGAAGGTTAAAGTTTTGGTTAAAGTTTTGGACACACACACGGGCACATACAATGACAGACAGGCCAAAAACAATATACCCCCCGATCTTTCGATCCAGGGGCATAAAAAGTAATAGCAGACTGCATAGGCTAATGTCGGACGACACTTTATGCACATGCATGAAACCCCCTTTTCAAAGACGCGGCCCAGATGAATTACAAGTTCAATGCCTAATAAGTTCCACTTCACGTGGGGAATAAATTGTGTATAGTTCTGAGAAAACTGGGCATAATGCATGTGCGTTAAGTGTTGTCCCAGATTAGCCTGTGCAGTCGGCACAGGCTAATCAGGGACAACACTTTCCGCTTTAATAGTATTTTTTGTTTAAAGGAAGTCCCTTTTTACAAAAAATTTAGTTTAAACGGAAAGTGTCGACCCTGATTAGCCTGTGCGGACTGCACAGGCTAATCTGGGACAACACTTTACGCACATGCATTAAGCCTAGTTTTCTCAGAACAAGACACAATTGATTCCAGTTACATAGATCAATGTGACTGACTTACGCTGCACAGGATATCCTTGAGGTAGGGACTGAGGAAGTGGGCCAGGTTCTCAACCACCTTGTTCACCGTGGTTACCACACTCATCACGTACAGCTCATTCCTGCAGTACCAGTATCACATGTGAGTCGGTTGTAATTACAAAATATTATCAGCAAAAATACCAACTAGAGTTGTGGCAACAACAATACCAACTAGAGTTGTGGCAACAACAATACAAACTAGAGTTGTGGCAACAACAATACCAACTAGAGTTGTGGCAAATACCTTACCAAGCTACATGTAATAATAAGTATTAAGTTTTGACAATAATACATTGGAAAGAGGTGTGTTGCCAGTTTGACCCCAGAAATATTATTAAAACAATTTTTTGAGGGAAAAAATACTATGCTACAAAGAATACAACACATTTGAATGCACTCTTTTAAGAGATGCATATCTTTCCAAATGAAGTCTATTTTAACAATAACAATGTTTAAGAAAGTCTTATTTGTAATGCTCCATTAGTATGAAAAAAATTGCAAAAGTATAACTTCACATCCTAAAGAGCAATCAATTATATTTTCTAAAGTTGTACTTGAACGGTGTATATGACTAACAGGACAGATGGATGGATGGACAGACGGACAGACATCCCTGGGAATTTCCTTACCCCCCCCCCTCCCACCATCACTACAATACATATTAGCTTATATTAGCTTAATTTCTAAAATCAAAATTCACCTAAATGACAAGCATTAATGACATTTACTTACTTTTAGGGTATAATGCAAAGCAATAATACTCCTTTAAAAAGTTACTCATAACATCTTAAATCTTTCAAACACTGTTCATTCAATGCACACTAACATGGTCTACAGAAGGACCTTGATGTCGGCCACACAAGACTTGCTGCCATTAACACTTACTGCAGAAGGACCTTGATGTCGGCCACACAAGACTTACTGCCATTAACACTTACTGCAGTAGGACCTTGGTGTCGGCCATGCTGGCCAGGATGGCAGGCATGAAGGTGGGCAGGAGCTGTATCACATGCACCTTGAGGGTCTGACAGAGCTCTGCCACACACAGTAATGCGCAGGCCGCAACCTGCTGACCGGAGGTCTCATGCTTGAACACCGCGACCGACGTCTTCAGTACCTTTCATGGGACAGGGATGATAGTTTAATTACACTTTAACACTCAAATATGCAATATGACCAATTTCTAGCCCCTTGGAAAATCAAATTGAATAAGGCCTTTCTAACTAGGTTCAAGTTTTACAGGCTTCATTTCCCAGAGTTAGACACTGATGAATAGAAAACAGAATAAAACCACAACAGACTGCATGCTACTCACAGGCTGTTCTGGTTTCATGCTGGTTGCATATGGCCATTTTCACTTTTCTTCTGAGGGGGAAAGGGTTAAGGACAAGACTATTTCTTTTCACTCTACACAAGTGCCTATTGGTTGCTTGGTGCTGGGCAGGCTATTTGAACAACTCTTAAACAAAAATTGGGTCACAGTCAAAATGAGACTAATACAGCTTTTTCGAATTCTTAGTTATTCAAGACAGATCAGGCAAAATCATCGACTGTCCATTTTGTAACAGAGAAGGAATGGACGAAATTCACCATAAAATTCATTACAGCTAAGCTGCATTTGAAAATTGACAGGCTAAGCAGGGACTGCACTTTCGGCTTTAAAGGATTTTTGTGTTTAAAGGAAGTCTCTTCTAGCCCAAAATGCAGTTTAGGTGGAAAGTGCTGTCCCTGGGACACTTGACACACATGCTTTCAGCCCAGTTTTCAAAGATGGCCGCTCCTATCAGGCTATGTGTACCTCCAAGAAGGGCTGCTTGTACTGCAAGCCTATATGTGTACCTCCAAAAAGGGCTGCTTGTACTGCAAGCCTATATGTGTACCTCCAGGAAGGGCTGCTTGTACTGCAAGCCTATATGTGTACCTCCAGGAAGGGCTGCTTGTACTGCAAGCCTATATGTGTACCCCCAGGAAGGGCTGCTTGTACTGCAAGCCTATATGTGTACCTCCAGGAAGGGCTGCTTGTACTGCAAGCCTATATGTGTACCTCCAGGAAGGGCTGCTTGTACTGCAAGCCTATATGTGTACCTCCAGGAAGGGCTGCTTGTACTGCAAGCCTATATGTGTACCTCCAAAAAGGGCTGCTTGTACTGCAAGCCTATATGTGTACCTCCAGGAAGGGCTGCTTGTACTGCAAGCCTATATGTGTACCTCCAGGAAGGGCTGCTTGTACTGCAAGCCTATATGTGTACCCCCAGGAAGGGCTGCTTGTACTGCAAGCCTATATGTGTACCTCCAGGAAGGGCTGCTTGTACTGCAAGCCTATATGTGTACCTCCAGGAAGGGCTGCTTGTACTGCAAGCCTATATGTGTACCTCCAGAAAGGGCTGCTTGTACTGCAAGCCTTTATGTGTACCTCCAGGAAGGGCTGCTTGTACTGCAAGCCTATATTCCTGCAGAGCAGTTTCAGGGATATGAAGGCCGTCTGACAGTTCAGGGAGCTCTCCTCTGTGATGTCCCTATCCAGGGCCAGCGTCACCACCAGACCTCTCAGTAAGTCCACAAACCTCAGCAGTCCTTCCACCTAAATGTGTACATTTTTATACAAGTTTTCATACTAAAAAAACAAAATTCGAACATGCAATTATATTTTGATCATTCCTCTGTTGCTTAACAAATTATACTTTTTTTATTTTAAAATTGATAACTTATAACTCGTTATTATCAAAATGCTATTATAACTTATTCGATTGACACAATTCAACTTTGTTTAATTCCGTGAGGTTCAAATATCAGGGATGTCTAGAAAATCTTTTAAAGCAATGCAACAGTTTCTGATCTACAAAATCATGTGTTACATCAACTGCTTTGTGTGGGCATAGAACTCATGGTAAGCAAGAATAATAATTAACATCTTTATGTATGAGTGTTATAGAATTTGAAATGGTCAGCACAAATAAACAGCCAAACAATCCATTCTGATCAGATTTGTGAACAACAACTGTAATATTACTAAAGTTTCTTCCCTGGTTGGATACCCATCTTATTCTAGAGTCTGTAGTTCAGAAGGTCCATGGCCTTGCACTGGGTTGTGGGCAGATCAGATCACAGCAGTCTACCAATCAAAACACACTTTTTAAGCACACTAATTACCTCCCCTGGTTGGAAACTCTTCTGATGTTGGAGTTTGCTATTCAGAAGATCCATAGCTTTACGTTGGATTGTGGGAAGGTCATGTGACAGCAGTCCACCAATCACATCCAAGAACATGGCTTCCGGCAGCAAGGACACCAACTGGGATGTGGAGAGAAAGGAAATATGAGTTACATTGCAAGAAACTAACAATTAGATGGTGTTTTTATTTTCCTGAAAGACAAATAAGTCATTTTTGGCTAAGCAAGTGTCATAATTCTGCTGATGTCGAATAAAATCATGTTCACATGATGATTTACATGTTTGTAAGTTTAATCTCCCTAGCAACCATACTTTCAAAGTGTATGCATGAAACTAATTTAAAATTGACATTTCTTTACAAAAAGGTCTAAAATTTCACTTATGTAAGAAAATGCCTCTACTAACAAATACCCAGGTGATCAATTTCAAATCCAATCCTTTTCATGCCAGAAACAACAAGAAACCGTCGAGAGACGGGTGATGCTCCCCAAAGTTTTTTTTTGTCACAATATTGCACTATATATTCAGATAAAAGGAAATGTCTTGAGAGGCATAACTTTGGACAAAATAATACAATGGACGGTTTAGCAACTTAAAAATTTCAAAGGGCCATAACTCTCTAAATAAATCATCTTACCAGAACCCACAAATAACATGCGCATCTCCTCAAGGTAGTTAAGCTTCCCATAAAGCTTCATTGAATTCCAGTCAGTAGTTGGGGAGAAAAAGCCCAGACAAGAATTGCACTGTATGTACAGTTAATAGAAAAATTCAAAGGGCCATAACTCTGTGAAAAATCATCCGACCAGAACCAGCTGACAATATGCACATCTCCTTTTGGTAGTGAAGCTTCCCATAAAGTTTCATTGAATTCTGGCCATTAATTGCGGAGAAATAGCCCGGACAAGAATTGCACTATATGTACAGTTAATGGAAAATTTCAAAGGGCCATAACTCTGTGAAAATTCATCCGACCAGAACCGGCTGATAATATGCACATGTCCTCTTGGTAGTGAAGCTTCCCATAAAGTTTCATTGCATTCTGGTCATTAATTGCATAGAAATAGCCCGGACAAGAATTGCACTATATGTACAGTTAATGGAAAATTTCAAAGGGCCATAACTCTGTAAAAAATCATCCGACCAGAACCCGCTAATAACATGCACATCTCCTCTTGGTAGTGACGCTTCCCATAAAGTTTCATTGAATTCCGGTCATTAGTTAATGAGAAATAGCCCGGACAAAAATTGTGCATGGACGGACAGACAGACACACACACACACGCACGGACAAACGAAGCGGCGACTATATGCTCCCTCCAAAATATTTTTTTAAAATTAATTTTGTAAAAAAAAATTCCCTCTTGTCACACAAGTTATCAATACAACACAAAATCCAACAGATAAAGGAAACAGAGATTTGTGGACAGACAAGAGCTAATCCACATACACTTCCCTTTTATATGGTGCCATAAAAAGCTGAGCTATGTAAATATTTATATAAAATTAAAACTCTTTGGGTAAATTGTAAATTTAAATAAAATATTAAAATTTATACTTTAACTACATGGACTTTGCTTATAATGATCTGTATGACAAATGTATTACTATTGTGAATGTTGAAAACCTTCTAATCAAAACACAACCCCACCTTGTCAAGCATATCATGGCATTTATTCTGCAGTGCCTTCCAGAATTTGGCAGTTGGTTTCATGCTGAACTTGTTGGCTAGTCTCGTGAAGTGCGACACAAACTTAAGTGTCATCTCCAGAAGTTTCTGGAAAACTGGGAGAAGTTCTGCATTCTCGCACCCGGAGACCTGACAAACAAAATTTGTGTTGGGGCACGTCAAATTAAGTGTCAAATTCATTAAGTGTCACATTCACTCAAGAACGAATCTTTCAGTTTGCAAATATCTGTGCATGGACAATGTAAGCTTCAATCATTCAAAATGACTAGACTGAAAAAACAGGAATTTCCATTCTTCACCTACATTTACATATCTCCCTTGAAGGTGATTAGGGAATTATTTTTCATATCAATACATCACAAGGTTCATTAATTGATCTAGTGCTGTTTAAGTGCACTGATTCAAAACATGAAGAAAGAGGCAAATAAAGCAAACTAAAAAGGCCAAAGGCCCTAAGGTGCTCACCAGAGTCCCAAGGAACTGAAATGTTCTTAGCAGGCTGTTTTCACAAAATAATTTTGAAGGAGACTGCCATCTCACTTTTTTTTTCTATGCCCAATTTAGGGCCAAAATTTTTGCCCCATTCCTAGCCCAAAAGGTATATTACATTTGTCCCCTTTAATTTCCAAAAAAGTGCATTCTAATATAAGTTTTATTTTGAAAAAAAAACAAACAAACTCGCACACAAAATAAGTAAGTTACTGGTGAAGTGCCTAAATCCTACACATATGAAAAGATGTATATGATAGTTTCAACCGTTTTCTCAACAAGTGAAAAACGCTGCAATATTTGTGCACAAACCACAATCATTTTTTAACTCAGCCTATATATCATAACATCACATTTTTAATGTTCTGTGCCACATGACAAAACCCATCTACATAGCAGCCATGTTATTAAATTGACAGGAACCAAATTACACTTAAGACTAACAAGAGCACCACATAACGTGTGCCACGCTCGGCTGCGAAAGCTTGTCAGAATTTTTTTTTTTTAGAGGTCACAGTGACCTTGACCTTAGTTTAAACCTATTTATTTTAGCTCGATTGCATCGAAAGCCTAGGGCTTATAATAAACGCTCTCGAGTCCGTTTCCTGGGCCTAGAACCAGTACTTGGTGTCTTTGGGGGAGATCTAAAGAACGCTCCCACGGTGGGGATCGAACCCGTGACCTCCCGGTCGCTAGGCGGACACCATATCCATTACACCACGGCGACCTTGACCTTTGACCTAGTGACCCAACAAAAGATGTGTTTGTCAGAAACACAATGCCCCCTACTGCGCCGCATTGAAATAAAATTTATATTTATCATTTGGCAGGTATAGAAATCATCTCCCTTTAAAGGTTATTACTTCCCTTGAATTTTGTCCAATCCAACCAGGGGGGGGGGGGTGGTGGGGGTGGTCTCACAGTCAATTATGACCATGTCAGACATCACTGACAACCAAGGCCTGTGGTTTAAAAGAGATCATAACCAGAGTTTTTTTTCTTTTTCATAAAATTCATAACCAGAGTTGATCATGTATCTATGGACATAAGTCCACAGGTATGTACTGAACATCAAAGAAATTATAATTATATCATTTAAAAAAAAACTTTGAAAAATCAATCATTTGGGTTATAAATATTCAAAATAATAAATCTGTACAGTAACTGTGAAAAGAACTTCAATTCTTGGTAAGGAAATATATAATATGAGATCTATAATTATATAAATTACTTCCCTTGAAAATAATTGTCTGTAACAAATCTCTATTTTAGTAGCAAATAATTAACAAGAGCACCGCCTTGCGGGTGCAGACCGCTCATCTATTTTCTTTTTAAAGGTGAAGGGACTCTCATTTTCAATCACAAAGGAGGGAGGAGTGGAGTGAAGAGGGGTGTATAGTGTGGGGATGTGGACATTTATTACATTATCTTCCAAAAAAGCGAAAAAAAAAAAAAAAAAAAAAAAAAATCGGGGGGGGGGGGGGGTGGGGGGGTATAGTGTGAGGGTGTGGTGATAATTTGTGAGATGATCTTAAAAAAAAAAAAAAAAAAAAAAAAAAAAAAAAATCAAAAAAAAAATTTGGGGGGGGGGTGGGGGGGGTGGGGGTGGGGGTATAGTGTGAGGGTGTGGTGGTCATTTGTGAGATGATCTTATAAAAAAAAAAAAAAAAAAAAAAAAATTAGGGGGGGGGGGGGGAGGGGGGGGAGGGGGGGGAGGGCACGGGGGATGGTTTGGGTGAAGTCTATTGTGGTATGTCAGGTAAGAGTAGTTTCATCAAAGTATCAATCAAATCTAATCATAAATAAAGAAGTTATGGCAATTTTAGCAAAATTTAATAATTTGACCTTGAGAGTCAAGGTCATTCAAAGGTCAAAGTAAAATTCAAGTTGCCAGGTACAGTAACCTCATGATAGCATGTAAGTATTTGAAGTTTGAAAGCAATAGCCTTGATACTTCGAGTGGATCGAAACACAAAATTTAACCATATATTAAAAGTTACTAAGTCAAAAAAGGGCCATAATTCCGTAACAATGACAACCAGAGTTATGCAACTTGTCCTTTTACTGTACCCTTATGATAGTTTGTGAGTGTTCCAAGTATGAAAGCAATATCTATGATACTTTAGGGGTAAAGTGACCAAAACATAAATCTTAACCAAATTTTCAATTTTCTAAGTATAAAGGGCCCATAATTCCGTCCAAATGCCAGTCAGAGTTACATAACTTTGCCTGCACCGTCCCCTTATGATAGTTCATAAATCTTGCAAGTATGAAAGCAATAGCTTTGATACTGTAGGAATAAAGTGGACCTAAACACAAAACTTAATCAAATTTTCAATTTTCTAAGTATAAAAAGGGCACATAATTCTGTCAAAATGCCAGTCAGAGTTACATTACTTTGCCTGCACAGTCCCCTTATGATAGTTAGTAAGTGTTGCAAGTATGAAAGCAATAGCTTTGATGCTTAAGGAATAAAATGGACCTAAACACAAAACTTAACCAAAATTGTCAATTTTCTAAGTATAAAAAGGGCACATAATTCTGTCAAAATGCATGCCAGAGTTATCTAACTTTGCCTGCCCAGTCCCCTCATGATAGTAAGTAAGTGTACCAAGTTTGAATGCAATAGCATTGATACTTACTGAGAAAAGTGGAACTAAACGCAAAACTTAACCAAAATTTGCAATTTTTTAAGTACAAAAAGGGCACATAATTCTGTCAAAATGCACGCCAGAGTTATCTAACTTTGCCTGCCTAGTCCCCTCATGATAGTAAGTAAGTGTACCAAGTTTGAATGCAATAGCATTGATACTTTCTGAGAAAAGTGGACCTAAACGCAAAACTTAACCGGACGCCGACGCCAACGCCAACGCCAACGCCAACGCCAACGCCAACGCCGACGCCAAGGTGATGACAATAGCTCATAATTTTTTTTCAAAAAATAGATGAGCTAAAAACCACTATACTGTGACTGTAGATTCACCACTCAAAATGTGCAGCTCCATGAGATACACATGCATGCCAAATATATAAAGTTGCTATGTTCAATATTGAATAATTTTCTCCCTTTTTAAAGCTTATTACTTCCCTTAAATCTGTATTTTTTACCATAGACCGTAACCTTGACCTTTTACCACAATGTGTTTGTCCGAAACACAATGCCGCCTACTGCGCCGCTTTTATTTATTTAAAAAAAATATATACGTGGGCAGGTCAGATAACTATGCCCATTTAAAGCTTATTACTTCCCTTGACTTTGTTTTTTCGACCCTAGACCTTGAAGGATGATGTTCACCTTGAAATTGTACCACTCAAAATGTGCAGCTTCATGAGATACACATGAATGCCAAATATCAAGGTGCTATCTTCAATATTTAAAAAGTTATGGCCAATGTTAAGGTTTTAGCATGACGCCTATGTCGGACGGCGGACGACGAGCTGGCTATGACAATAGCTCGGGTTTTCTCCGAAAACAGCCTCGCTAAAAATCAAGTTTGACTATGTTTCATGAAAATAAGGCAATATGTGTCCCCTTAAAGAGTGTTCACAAGCTTTTTTATATTTGACCTTGTGACCTATTTTTTTTGACCTCACAATACCCAGTTTAAATTGTTGGTCAAATGATAATTGTAGAATAAAGGTGTTCTTTAGAGTACTCACAAGCTGTTTCTATCTTACTACTTCATTCACCAAGTTCAATGAAGATTGAACAATAAATGAAGAATCAAGTGTATTCACTGGCTTTTTTTTATTTTGACCTAATGACCTACTTTTTGACCCAACCTTACTCATTTTTCTTACTTAGTTCAAATGTGATCCATTTAAAAAAAAAAATCTTTTTATTTCAGAAACCATAAAACTGGAATTGTTTTTCCTTAATTTGGCAGTAATATATACTATTGAGCTCGAGAATGGGCTTGCATTTGACCAAACATACACTGCATAGCAACCTAGTTTTTAATCCCATTTGACCAAGTTTTGCAATCAGCCTAGATATCATTTCAAGAAATTATCTGATCAAGTTGCATGACGATTGGGTAAACATGTCGTCTTTATTGAGTTCACAAGCTTAATCTTCAATTTGACTTAGTTTTTGAATCCACAGGACACAATTCAAACACAGCCGAGATATCATTGGGACCTAGTTTCATGATGATTGGACAATAATTGCAGCCTCTAGTGTGTTCACAAAGAAAATGGTTGATGACGAGAGCTGATCATGAGCATATGCACATTTTTCTCAGGTGAACCAACAATAAGAATACAGGTGATTACAGGTCATTATAAATGAAAATAATTAGTACCTGGGCTATGAAATCTGTGTTTGTGTACAAGTTCACAACCAAGTTCACAGCAGCGAACTTAAAGTGGCGCAGCTGTTTGCCACTATGTGCGTCCACGCTGAATATGGCCACATCCTCTTTGTGAAGCTTTCCGAAGGATTCAGGGTTCTTTTTAGCGAGTTGAACTGCATCTATGGATATTGCACAAATATAATGTCAGATTTGTAGTAACACATATCACATACCAAAACAACATTTTTTTTAATGTAAAATACCACTGTATCTTTCATGGTGATATATAAACAAACAAGAGCACCGCCTTGCGGGTGCAGACCGCTCATCTATTTTCTTTTTATAGGTGAAGGGACTCTCATTTTCAATCACAAAGGAGGGAGGGGTGGAGTGAAGAGGGGTGCATTGTGTGGGGGTGTGGACATTTATTACATTATCTTCCAAAAATGCCAAAAAAAGGGGAAACAAAATCGGGAAGGGGGGGTGGGGGGTCGGGGGGTATGGATTCTTGGGTGCGATGGTTGGACGGTATTTCAAACATAAAATAATAAAAATAAATATTTGTGTTTTTTAACCGTTTAAAAAAAACTTGGGGGGGGGGTGAGGTGGGGGGGGGGGAGTATAGTGTGAGGGTGTGGTGGTTATTTGTGAGATGATCTTAAAAAAAAAAAAAAAAAAAAAAGAAGAAAAAAATTTGGGGGGGGGGGGATTCGGGTGGGGGGTTGGGGGGTTGGGGGGGATTCTTGGGTGCGATGGTTGGACGGTATTTCAAACATAAAATAAGCAAAATAAATAGTTTTCTTTTTTAACCGTTTAAAAAAAATTGGGGAGGGGGTGGGGTGGGGGGGGGTATAGTGTGAGGGTGTGGTGGTTGCGAGATAATATATAAAAAAAAAAAAAAAAAAAAAAATAGGGGGGGGGGGGATTCGGGGGGGGGGGGGGGAAGTGGGGGGGGGGGCACGGGCGATGGTTTGGGTGGAGTTTATTGTGGTATGTCAGGTAAGAGTTGTTTTGTCAAAGTATCAATCAAATCTAATCATAAATAAAGAAGTTATGGCAATTTTAGCAAAATTTAATAATTTGACCTTGAGAGTCAAGGTCATTCAAAGGTCAAGGTAAAATTCAACTTGCCAGGTACAGTAACCTCATGATAGCATGAAAGTATTTGAAGTTTGAAAGCAATAGCCTTGATACTTTAGAAGTAAAGTGGATCGAAACACAAAATTTAACCATTTATTCAAAGTTACTAAGTCAAAAAAGGGCCATAATTCCGTAAAAATGACATCCAGAGTTATGCAACTTGTCCCTTTACTGTACCCTTATGATAGTTTGCAAGTGTTCCAAGTATGAAAGCAATATCTATGATACTTTAGGGGTAAAGTGCACCAAAACACAAAACTTAACCAAACTTTCAATTTTCTAAGTATAAAGGGCCCATAATTCCGTCCAAATGCCAGTCAGAGTTACATAACTTTGCCTGCACAGTCCCCTTACGATAGTTAATAAGTGTTGCAAGTATGAAAGCAATAGCTTTGATACTGTAGGAATAAAGTGGACCTAAACACAAAACATAACCAAATTTTCAATTTTCTAAGTATAAAAAGGGCACATAATTCTGTCAAAATGCCAGTCAGAGTTACATTACTTTGCCTGCACAGTCCCCTTATGATAGTTAGTAAGTGTTGCAAGTATGAAAGCAATAGCTTTGATACTTAAGGAATAAAATGGACCTAAACACAAAACTTAACCAAAATTTTCATTTTCTAAGTATAAAAAGGGCACATAATTCTGTCAAAATGTACGCCAGAGTTATCTAACTTTGCCTGCCCAGTCCCCTCATGATAGTAAGTAAGTGTACCAAGTTTGAATGCAATAGCATTGATACTTTCTGAAAAAAGTGGACCTAAACGCAAAACTTAACCAAACTTTTCAATTTTCTAAGTATAAAAAGGGCACATAATTCAGTCAAAATGCACGCCAGAGTTATCTAACTTTGCCTGCCCAGTCCCCTCATGATAGTAAGTAAGTGTACCAAGTTTGAATGCAATAGCATTGATACTTTCTGAGAAAAGTGGACCTAAACGTAAAACTTAACCGGACGCCGACGCCGACGCAGACGCCGACGCCAAGGTGATGACAATAGCTCATAATTTTTTTTCAAAAAATAGATGAGCTAAAAATAACTAGAGCTTTGTCACAGACGTGACGAATACCCCCACATGCCGCATTGACACATAATATTTTGCATGTCATCTTTACAAAAAACAGCGGACACCATGCTCAATTTTTAAAACGCACGAAGTGACCCCTTGACCTAGTTTTTGACCCAGAAAGGCCCATGTTCTAACTTGGCCTTAAGATCATCTCTAGAAAACTTCTGACCAAGTTTGGTGAAGATCGGATGTAAACTACTTGAATAAGAGAGCATACACCATGCTGAATGTTAAAAAACGCACTAAGTGACCCCATGACCTAGTTTAAGGCCCGGAATGGCCCATGTTTAAACTTGTCCTAGAGTTCATTTAGATAAAACTTGTGACCAAGTTTGGTGAGGATTGGATGAAAACTACTTGAATTAGAGAGCGGACAACATGGTGAGGTTTAAAACGCACTAAGATACCCTGCGACCTAGTTTTTGACCCAGCATGACCCATATTCAAACTTGACCTAAACATCATCTAGATACAACTTCTGACCAAGTTTGGTGAAGATTGGATGAAAAGTACTTGAATTAGAGAGCGGACAACATTGTGATGTTTAAAACGCACTAAGTGACCCGTGACCTTGTTTTTGACCCGGCATGACCCATATTCGAACTTGCCCTAGACATTTTCAAGATACAACTTCTGACCAATTTTGGTGAAGATTGGATAAAAACTTTTTGAATTAGAGAGCGGACAACATGGTAAGGTTTAAAACACACTAAGTGACCCCGTGACCTAGTTTTTGACCCGGCATGGCCCATGTTCGAACTTGACCTACACATCATTTAGTTACAACTTCTGACCAAGTGTGGCGAAGATCGGATTTAAACTACTTGAAATAGAGAGCGGACACCATGCTCAATGTGTTAAATGTACTAAGTGACCCCGTGACCTAGTTTTTGATCTGGCATGGCCCATGTTCGAACTTGGCCTTCAGATCATCTAGATAAAACTTCTGACCAAATTTGGTGAAGATCGGGTGAAAACTACTTGAATAAGAGAGAGGACACCATGCTGAATGTTAAAAAACGCACTAAGTGACCCCATGACCTAGTTTTTGACCCGGCAAGGCCCATGTTCGAACTTGGCCTTACGATCATCTAGATACAACTGCTGACCAAGTTTGGTGAAGATCGGATGAAAACTACTTGAATTAGAGAGAGCGGACAACATGCTGAATGTTACCCCGTGACCTAGTATTTGACCCGGCAAGGCCCATGTTCAAACTTGGCCTAGACATCATGTAGATTCAACTTTTGACCAAGTTTGGTGAAGATCGGATGAAAACTACTTGAATTAGAGAGCGGACACTTAATACCGACCGACAGACAGACTGACCGACAGACAAGTTCATTTACATATACCCCCCTAAACTTCGTTTGTGGGGGTATAATGATCTAATTTTCACAACCTTTTACCAAGTGACAAGCTCAACAAGTCATTAACATTATCTTGCAAAGATGGCTTTATTTTTAGTTGTTCAATGGACAAGTGATACAAATTATTATATAATCAGTCAATCTAAGAAGTACAACATTGCACCTATTTGCACCTAATACCATAGAACAGTAAGTATAATCACAGATGGGTCATTGTGGACAGTACAGGCTGATCCAGAATGATACTAATCACACATGCTGTATGCTACTTTTTCGCAGGGCATGCCTAATTAAATGTTAATGTTGTGAAAATTAGATCATTATACCCCCATACTGAAGCTGTACTATTATTTCACTCTTACCATCTTCCTTGTCATCTGGAAGCTTGAGTACATAATCAAGAATCTCACAAGAGGACGACAACTTCACTTCCATATTGAAATCCGCGCAGAGCAGAAGACAGAATTCTGTGTCGCCGGACTGGAAAATGCAGTGAAAGAAACTTAAAGAGGAGAAAAAAGAAAATGCACAATTTATGGATAATGTATTGATTTAATATTAATGTCCCATCATGAACCAACAATGTCTCCTCTAAAAAGCAGGTATGTTTCTACTAGGTGCAAGAGCAATCTTTTAAATATCAAATTTTCCAAGAAGACCCTAAAAGCCTGTGCATACAGCCTGGTTTTAACACTTCAAGGACATGCTTAACCCTTTCCCACTCAAAAATAAAAATAGCTACATGCAACCGGCATAAAACCAGGTTTTATGCTGTTTGCTGCTCATCAGTATCTAAGGGTTGGAAATGAAGCCTTTAAAACTTGAATCTATTAAGAAAGGTCTTTAATTGACTTTGATTTCTACACAAACGCTTCAAAAATTCCTATTTGAGGGCTCAATATGTTTGAACTGCACCTCTTGACTGGTGTCCAGTTCAGACTTGAGGTTGCCGCTGGTTACGACCAGTTTCATCATCAGCAGCAGCAGACGCCACAGGTAGCGCCGCTCCCCGATCACAGCGACCAGCTTGTTGAACAGCAGGTGGCGCCGGTGCTCCGGAATGTACGGGTACGAGTCCACAAACACCTGTATCACCATGGTGATAATATCGTCAAGGTCATTGGTGATGCCCTTTGGAACACGCTTCCGCTGCTCACAGGCCTTGAAATAGGAGACAAAAAGCAAGCAATGCCTTTTAACAGATATTATAAGTTACACTGTTAGTAACTGATGGTGTATGGGATATACACCCTCAGTAATGTCATACCATACTCGAGCTTTTACACTGTTAGTAACTGATGGCGTATGGGATATACACCCTCAGTAATTTCATACCATACAAGAGCGAAGCTCGAGTATGGTATGATATTACTGAGGGTGTATATCCCATACACCATCAGTTACTAACAGTGTAACGATTATATCTCACCCACTATCTTTTAAAGATATTTAATATATAATATTTACGAGATAATATAAGCATATAACGAGAATATGGTTAATATAGAATGGATGTAAATAGATAATGAGATTAAGATCAGATGAATATAATATAAATTAGTACTATAAGATTACATATAATCTATAATATAAGTATACTTGATTTACTTAGGCTAATTATTATAATATAATATAATATATCACTATACTATATTAATATATAATAATATAATATATATATTTATATTATATATTATATATAGTAAATAGTATACCATTATATAGAATATATTATCTGTTAATAACAATTAACTTATCTAGCGTTTAATCTAACAGGACGCCATTTTTTACGTTGATAGTAAGTATGGAAATTACTCGGGGTGTATGGGAAATTACTCGAGGTGTATGGGACATACACTATGGGCACGCTGACCCGCTCTAAGCCAACTGGATTAAGGTCTCATTTTTGTAGGAGGTGAGATCTTAACATAGGCATATAAGTAAAAATAATGTTTTAGATACTGGGGCTGACTTTATCAAAGTAATACATACGCACAACAGCGTTTATCTTCATCCAATAGGGAAAAGTTCTGTAACCATGTCAATGGGGAAAAATTAGCACACAAAAATGATATAAGGAAAATTTGCCTAATCAAATCTTCAGATTGAGATTTATGGGTCGTTTTAATTTTTTGTTATTTAATAACACAAACCTATCTAAATATTCTTTTACACGTGTTTTTACTGAAATGTTTAGGTACATTGTACAGTGCTATTACTTGCTTACTTTCAGAAAATAAGCATTTGGAAGGACTTTGAATAATCTTTCCTTTTTTAAAGAGTTTTTCTGAAGGCAATTGGAATTTTGTTATTTTCCCTCAATTTAGAAAGTTCCTTTAACAATTCTTAAACAAGTAAAAAAATCAATGGAACGTTATATTCAGTGCATGTTCATAGATAATTCTTAATAAAGACTCATAAGATACCACTTTAAGTTGCAACTGCAAATTCACTTCAAAACAAACAATTTAATTACATCAAAATCAAGAAACCATCAAAACGATGCAGATATGTTATTGAACTTAATTTGGGATTATTATACAGTGGTTGCACATAAATATTTGAAAAGAATAATAATGAACAATAGATAAACTAACTACTAAACACAGTCATCTTCATTCTCTTTGTAAAAACTTCCATCCACATTTCTCAAAACATCTGAGCCTTTCTTTGGGAAAACGATGTTTAATGCATTAAGAGTCATCTGTGATTAGCCTGTGCAGTCCAAACAAACGATGTTTAATGCATGTGCGTTAAGAGTCATCTGTGATTAGCCTGTGCAGTCCAAACAAACGATGTTTAATGCGTGTGCGTTAAGAGTCATCTGTGATTAACCTGTGCAGTCCAAACAAACGATGTTTAATGCGTGTGCGTTAAGAGTCATCTGTGATTAACCTGTGCAGTCCAAACAAACGATGTTTAATGCATGTGCATTAAGAGTCATCTGTGATTAGCCTGTGCAGTCCTAACAAACTAGTGAGGAACAACACTTTCCACAGAAACTGGATTTTCATGGAGAAGAGTCTTCCTTTAAACAAACAAGAGGGCCATGATGGCCGTGTATGGCTCCGCTGTTTTTTTATGCGAAAAAAACATGCAATGCGCATGGTTTGAAATGTACTCAAGCATGTGACTTTCTCTTTCTATCCCTCGTCCCACTGGGCGCTTAAAAATGGAAGGGTGAGCATTTTTATATAAGGAAAAAGTTACTACCGTGTTAACTAAACAGACTAAAAAGCCCGGGAATTGTTGCACAGGTCCTTTGCTTATAACGTAGGTACATTTATCTCTCCAAAAGATATTGTCGTTCTTTCTATTTCACATATTTTTAGATGCTGAAGATCAAATCTATGCATTTGATTTGAAACAGATTCACAAGACCCATATGAATCAAAATGCCTTAAAGGCCTTATAAAGGTGACAATCCGTAATTATTTACCCATTTTTAAATATTTTTTTCATATTTTATTTATAAAGGTTATCAAAAAACATTATATATATGCTATTGGACATTACCATAAAAAATGAGCTATACAACTTGTTTTGAGCTCAAAATACAGTTTTCTCCAAGTCAATCGTGTTAACAAACAATCAGTTTATTTACATCGCTGTTTACTTGGGAAAGTGAAAGTGACATAGGTAACCAAAAATATATCGTTGATTTTCAACGTTTTCCGGTATCACTCACAAAGTAGGTCTCTTCTAAATTGTTAAAAGTGATCTAATAAGTTACTTTCTGCTGGTAAAAAGTTGTTTAAAATAGAATTAAAATTGAATTCTCTTTAGGCTATTCTTAGCATACGTCACCGCTTTGAGGCTACACATCACGTTAGTTGCAAAGTTGTAAACATTTCTTCCAATTATGAAACTGGTATATCTTCCATAATTCTTGACAACGTTGCACCTAAGCTGTGTTATTAGCATTTATGCAAGAGTAACTAAAATCCGGTAAAAATTAGACCATTTTATATGCATTATAATTGGATTTGTCACCTTTATAGGGCCCTTTACCCTTTACCAAACGACACATTTTGGACTTGCCTAATTTGTAAGAGGTTGCAGACGACAATTAAATTGTAATGGAATCTGATGGAAATGATCAGGTAGGGTAGAAATAATTGTGATAAAAGGAGAATTTGCTCATCTTGAGCAATTTCTCCTTTTATCACAATTATTTATAAAGTCGTCAGCTACAAACATGTAAAATCCTGTTAGTGTTTGGCAAAGGGTTAATAATCTCTGGTTCCTTCTTAAGAGCCTTTCACACATTTATAACAAATACAATAGTAGCATCTTTCTTTGTAAAGCATCATCTCAAAATATAACAAGGGCTGTTTGTAAAACATGCATGCCCCTTAATGGGCTGTTAGTTGTAGTGGCAGCCATTGTGTGAATACGTTATTTGGCACTGTGACCTTGACCTTTGACCTAGTGACCTAAAAATCAATAGGGGTCATCTGCGAGTCATGATCAATGTACCTATGAAGTTTCATGATCCTAGGCTTATTAGCTTTCTTGAGTTATCATCCGGAAACCATTTTACTGTGTAAAGTCACCGTGACCTTGACCTTTGACCTAGTGACCTGAACGTCATTAGGGGTCATCTGCGAGTCATGATCAATGTACCTATTAAGTTTCATGATCCTAGGCGTAAGCCTTCTTGAGTTATCATCCGGAAACCATTTTTCTAAGTTGAGTCACCGTGACCTTGACCTTTGACCTAGTGACCTGCAAATCAATAGGGGTCATCTGCAAGTCATGATCAATGTACCTATGAAGTTTCATGATCCTAGGCATAAGCGTTCTTGAGTTATCATCCAGAAACCATTTTACTATTTCGGGTCACCGTGACCTTGACCTTTGACCTAGTGACCTAAAAATCAATAGCGGTCATCTGCGAGTCATGATCAATGTACCTATGAAGTTTCATGATCCTAGGCATAAGCGTTCTCGAGTTATCATCCACAAACCATTTTACTATTTCGGGTCACCGTGACCTTGACCTTTGACCTAGTGACCTGAAAATCAATAGGGGTCATCTGCGAGTCATGATCAATGTACCTATGAAGTTTCATGACCCTAGGCATAAGCGTTCTTGAGTTATCATCCAGAAACCATTTTACTATTTCGGGTCACCGTGACCTTGACCTTTGACCTAGTGACCTAAAAATCAATAGCAGACATCTGCGAGTCATGATAAATGTACCTATGAAGTTTCATGATCCTAGGCATAAGCGTTCTTGAGTTATCATCCAGAAACCATTTTACTATTTCGGGTCACCGTGACCTTGACCTTTGACCTAGTGACCTGAAAATCAATAGCGGGTCATCTGCGAGTCATGAAAAAATTTGGTAGAGGACTATTAGATATCACTACATATCAAATTTAGTAGCCCTAGGCTCTATAATTATGAACAAGAAGATTTTTAAAGTTTGCACAAAATAGGCCTAATTTAAGCATATGTTCATTTTTGTGACCCCCGGGGCAAGGTCAAATTTGTTCCCAGGGGCATAATTTGAACAAACTAAGTAGAGACCTATTAGATGTCACTACATACCGAATTTGGTAAAAATAGGCCCAATAGTTATGGACAAGAAGATTTTTAAAGTTTGCACAAAATGGGCCCAATATAAGCATATGTTCAATTTTGTGACCCCTGGGGAACAGTCAAATTTGATCCCAGGGGCTAAATTTGAACAAACTTGGTAGAGGACTATTAGATGTCATTACATACCAAATTTGGTAGCCCTATGCCATACGGTTATGGACAAGAAGATTTTTAAAGTTTGCACAAAACAGGCCTTATATAAGCAAATTTTCAATTTTTTGACCCCCCGGGGCAGGGTCAAATTTGACCCCAGGGTCATAATTTGAAGAAACTTGGTCGAGGACTATAAGATGTCACTACATACTAAATTTGGTAGCCCTAGGCCCAATGGTTATGGACAAGAAGATTTTTAAAGTTTGCACAAAATAGGCCTTATATAAGCAAATTTGCAATTTTTTGACCCCCAGGGCAGGGTCAAATTTGACCCCAGGGGCATAATTTGAAGAAACTTGGTAGAGGACTATAAAATGTCACTACATACCAAATTAGGGAGCCATAGGCCCTATGGTTATGGACGTGTAGATTTCTAAAGTTTTCACAAAATAGGTGTTATATAAGAAAATTTGCAATTTTTTGACCCCCCGGGGCAGGGTCAAATTTGACCCCAGGGGCATAATTTGAAGAAACTTGGTAGAGGACTATAAGATGTCACTACATAGCAAATTTGGTAGCCCTAGGCCCAATGGTTATGGACAAGAAGATTTTTAAAGTTTTCACAAAATAGGCCTTATATAAGCAAATTTTCAATTTTTTGACCCCCGGGGCAGGGTCAAATTTGAAGAAACTTGGTAGAGAACTATAAGATGTCACTACATACCAAATTTGGTAGCCCTAGGCCCAATGGTTATGGGTGAGAAGATTTTTAAAGTTTTCACAAAAAAGGCCTTATATAAGCAAATTTTCAATTTTTGACCCCCCGGGGCAGGGTCACATTTGACCCCAGGATCATAATTTGAACAAATTTGGAAGAGGTTCACCCCAGGAACATTCCTGAGAAATTTCATCAGAATTGGACCAGTAGTTTAGAAGAAGATGTTTAAAGAAAAAGTTAACGCCTGACCGACACAGGACCATGACATAAGCCCTGCTGGCCTCTGGCCAGTGGAGCTAAAAATACCATATAAGTGGAAATTGTTGTCCCTGGTTAGCCTGTATGAACTGTACAACACTGGTGCTAGGCCCAGGAAACGGGCTCGAGAGCGTTTCAATAAGCCTGAGGCTTTAAATGCAATCAAGCTAAAACAAGAGATTGCCAACCTATATTGTCCCCTACCGGTGAAACTCCACAATTGTCAGTTTTTTTCCCCAATATATTTGTTGCCATAGCAACAAGAATTCTTGACGCAGAGGTTTTTTTTAGAAAAAGGGGAAGACACTGGACGCTGGGTAAAAGGGGAAAATCGAGCGCGAAAGAGACATATTTGGGGAAAAAAATAAAAACTGTTCATTTCAATGTCTATAACTCACCTACAGACTTCAGGTTTTTTTTTTAGAAAAAGAGGCATGTCTCTGACCTTTTTGTTCTTAAACACATGAACAAGTATGATATTAAAGTCAAAGTCCTAAATAAAGTTGCAGGGGTAGCTCTAATAATGGGAAATGTTTTCAACTGGGGCCGGGGAACAATGTCAATATTGTGATTTCAATTTCATGATGAATGGGTTAACGATCTAGATCTGCTACAGTATTGGAAGGGAAAGGTGGGGCAGCTGCCGATTGTCTACTTTCACTTTCACAATAATCCGACAGTATTAATCGATGTTGATTACATGTACCTCTGAATCCTGCTGGGTTTCAACAGTTTTTGATGATTCATTCTTAAAAAATGCGTCAACACAATTGATATTTTCCGAGTCCGAACGTTTTATTTTGTTTGGGTATGAACGCCAATTGTGAGACTTTTTTCAGTTTTAACGTTTATATCTTGGCTTTCACATAACTCGGATGAAAATTCGACTGGTTTCTGGTAATTAATTGACGAAACACCCTTCTCGCGCAAGACCGGAGTCCAGTAAAATAGTCACATGATTAATACGATTAGTTGCCCGGTTTCCATGACGTAATTTAAGAGCTATATATAGAATCACTGGGATTCCCAGATTTGAGTGTTCGTCGGGAGAGAGAGAGAGAGCGAGATCGTTGTACATCGTACAAATTGGATAAGTGTCCACTTCCCAAAAGAAAAAAACACATTTCTTTGAGGGTAAAATATTATATTTTGGTGAAAAATTATATTTTTGGAGGGGAAATGGTTTTTTTAGGGGAAAAATTCTGGTAGGGGAAGACGCCGAATATTGGCGTCACTTTCTTAGTAAAAAAAAACCCTGTGACGTAGGAACAAAATGAAATGACTTGCATAATCTCCATATTGTCATATATCCATGTTTCAAGTTTCATGAAAAAATATGAAGAACTTTAAAAGTTATTGCAGGATCCAGAAAAGTGTGACAGACTGACAGACTCACGGACATACAGAGCGCAAACCATAAGTCCCCTCCAGTTTTACCAGTAGGGGACAATAAATAGGTTTAAACTTAAAACTAGTGGTACTTACAGTGATAAGGGCAGGTATGACGGTCTCCAGGATCTTGCCGATGATCAGGAAGCTGTATGCGTCGTCCTGGCGCATGATGTTGGCCCCCATGAACGTGAACACAGACATCATGTTGTGTAGTAGGTGCTCCTATAAGTAAACATGACTCAGGATAACTTGTACAGCTTAAACAATCAAGTCTTGATGGCATATATTCTGATACTTGCACGGCTTTTCATAGCCATTTACAGATTTAGGTTCATACCCGATGAATTATGGTACACATTTAGGCAATAGACATATTGCTTCATATGGCAAATTTAATACTAATACATACATGTAGGACAAATGATAATAGCGTTGTCATAGAAACTTAATGATTATGTTGAAACGGTTATAAGGATCATTTTAGTCTCTTACTGGGTATATTTTAGTAACTTAATTGGTATACACATTAAAGGCACTTACTGGGTTGATATTGCTTTTACTTTCTGGGTCAATATTTTTTCCACTTAATCGTTCAATATTGTTGCCATATACTGGGTAAATTTTAGCTGTTGCAGTCAGCAGTATGAGGGCATGGTGGTGGGTCTAGGGGTTGTCTCATACTTACCGGGTATATTTTAGCTGCTGCAGTGAGCAGTATGAGGGCATGGTGGTGGGTCTGGAGGTTGTCTCATACTTACTGGGTATATAAAGCTGCTGCAGTGAGCAAAATGAGGGCATGGTGGTGGGTCTAGAGGTTGTCTCATACTTACTGGGTATATTTTAGCTGCTGCAGTGAGCAGTATGAGGGCATGGTGGTGGGTCTGGGGGTTGTCTCATACTTACTGGGTTTATTTTAGCTGCTGCAGTGAGCAGTATGAGGGCATGGTGATGGGTCTGGGGGTTGTCTCATACTTACCGGGTATATTTTAGCTGCTGCAGTGAGCAGTATGAGGGCATGGTGGTTGGTCTGGGGGTTGTCTAACACTTACTGGGTATATTTTAGCTGCTGCAGTGAGCAGTATAAGGGCATGGTGATGGGTCTGGAGGTTGTCTCATACTTACTGGGTATATTTTAGCTGCTGCAGTGAGCAGTATGAGGGCGTGTTGGTGGGTCTGGGGGTTGTCTCATACTTACTGGGTATATTTTAGCTGCTGCAGTGAGCAGTAGGAGGGCATGGTGGTGGGTCTGAGGGTTGTCTCATACTTACTGGGTATATTAAGCTTCTGCAGTGAGCAGCATGAGGGCATGGTGGTGGGTCTGGGGGTTGTCTCATACTTACTGGGTATATTTAAGCTGCAGCAGTGAGCAGTATGAGGGCATGGTGGTGGGTCTGGGGGTTGTCTCATACTTACTGGGTATATTAAGCTGCTGCAGTGAGCAATATGAGGGCATGGTGGTGGGTCTGGGGGTTGTCTCATACTTACTGGGTATATTAAGCTGCTGCAGCGAGCAGTATGAGGGCATGGTGGTGGGTCTGGGGGTTGTCTCATACTTACTGGGTATATTAAGCTGCTGCAGTGAGCAGCATGAGGGCATGGTGGTGGGTTTGGGGGTTGTCTCATACTTACTGGGTATATTTTAGCTGCTGCAGTGAGCAGTATGAGGGCATGGTGGTGGGTCTGGGGGTTGTCTCATACTTACTGGGTATATTAAGCTGCTGCAGTGAGCAGCATGAGCAGCATGAGGGCATGGTGGTGGGTCTGGGGGTTGTCTCATACTTACTGGGTATATTTTAGCTGCTGCAGTGAGCAGTATGAGGGCATGGTGGTGGGTCTTGGGGTTGTCTCATACTTACTGGGTATATTTTAGCTTCTGCAATGAGCAGTATAAGGGCATGGTGGTGGGTCTGGAAATTGTCTCATACTTACTAGGTATATTTTAGCTGCAGCAGTGAGCAGTATGAGAGCGTGGTGGTGGGTCTGGGGGTTGTCTTATACTTTCCGGGTATATTGTAGCGGCTGCAGTGAGCAGTATGAGGGCATGGTGGTGGGTCTGGGGGTTGTCTCATACTTACTGGGTATATCTTAGCTGCTGCAGTGAGCAGTATGAGGGCATGGTGGTGGGTCTGGGCGTGTCTCATATGTACTGGGTATATTTTAGCTGCTGCAGTGAGCAGTATATAAAGAGGGCATGGTGGTGGGTCTGGGGGTTGTCTCATACTTACTGGGTATATTTTAGCTGCAGCAGTGAGCAGTATGAGGGCGTGGTGGTGGGTCTGGGGGTTGTCTCATACTTACTGGGTTTATTTTAGCTGCTGCAGTGAGCAGTATGAGGGCGTGGTGGTGGGTCTTGGGGTTGCCTCATACTTACTGGGTATATTTTAGCTGCTGCAGTGAGCAGTATGAGGGCATGGTGGTGGGTCTGGGGGTTGTCTCATACTTACTGGGTATATTTTAGCTGCTGCAGTGAGCAGTATGAGGGCATGGTGGTGGGTCTGGGGGTTGTCTCATACTTACTGGGTATATTAAGCTGCTGCAGTGAGCAGCATGAGGGCATGGTGGTGGGTCTGGGGGTTGTCTCATACTTACTGGGTATATTTTAGCTGCAGCAGTGAGCAGTATGAGGGCATGGTGGTGGGTCTGGGGGTTGTCTCATACTTACTGGGTATATTAAGCTGCTGCAGTGAGCAGTATGAGGGCATGGTGGTGGGTCTGGGGGTTGTCTCATACTTACTGGGTATATTAAGCTGCTGCAGCGAGCAGTATGAGGGCATGGTGGTGGGTATGGGGGTTGTCTCATACTTACTGGGTATATTAAGCTGCTGCAGTGAGCAGCATGAGGGCATGGTGGTGGGTTTGGGGGTTGTCTCATACTTACTGGGTATATTTTAGCTGCTGCAGTGAGCAGTATGAGGGCATGGTGGTGGGTCTGGGGGTTGTCTCATACTTACTACTGGGTATATTAAGCTGCTGCAGTGAGCAGCATGAGCAGCATGAGGGCATGGTGGTGGGTCTGGGGGTTGTCTCATACTTACTGGGTATATTTTAGCTGCTGCAGTGAGCAGTATGAGGGCATGGTGGTGGGTCTTGGGGTTGTCTCATACTTACTGGGTATATTTTAGCTTCTGCAATGAGCAGTATAAGGGCATGGTGGTGGGTCTGGAAATTGTCTCATACTTACTAGGTATATTTTAGCTGCAGCAGTGAGCAGTATGAGAGCGTGGTGGTGGGTCTGGGGGTTGTCTTATACTTTCCGGGTATATTGTAGCGGCTGCAGTGAGCAGTATGAGGGCATGGTGGTGGGTCTGGGGGTTGTCTCATACTTACTGGGTATATTTTAGCTGTTGCAGTGAGCAGTAAGAGGGCATGGTGGTGGGTCTGGGGGTTGTCTCATACTTACTGGGTATATTTTAGCTGCAGCAGTGAGCAGTATGAGAGCGTGGTGGTGGGTCTGGGGGTTGTCTTATACTTTCCGGGTATATTAAGCTGCTGCAGTGAGCAGTATGAGGGCATGGTAGTGGGTCTAGGGGTTGTCTCATACTTACTGGGTTTATTTTAGCTGCTGCAGTGAGCAGTATGAGGGCGTGGTGGTGGGTCTGGGGGTTGTCTCATACTTACTGGGTTTATTTTAGCGGCTGCAGTGAGCAGTATGAGGGCGTGGTGGTGGGTCTGGGGGTTGTCTCATACTTACTGGGTATATTTTAGCTGCTGCAGTGAGCAGTATGAGGGCATGGTGGTGGGTCTGGGGGTTGTCTCATACTTACCGGGTATATTTTAGCGGCTGCAGTGAGCAGTATGAGGGCATGGTGGTGGGTCTGAGGGTTGTCTCATACTTGAGTATATTTTAGCTGCTGAAGTGAGTAGTATGAGAGCATGGTGGTGGGTCTGGAGGTTGTCTCATACTTATCGAGTATATTTTAGCGGCTGAAGTGAGTAGTATGAGAGCATGGTGGTGGGTCTGGGGGTTGTCTCATACTTACCGGGTATATTTTAGCTGCTGCAGTGAGCAGTATGAGGGCATGGTGGTGGGTCTGGGGGTTGTCTCATACTTACTTGGTATATTAAGCTGCTGCAGTGAGCAGCATGACGGCATGGTGGTGGGTCTGGGGGTTGTCTCACACTTACTGGGTATATTTAAGCTGCTGCAGTGAGAAGTATGAGGGCATGGTGGTGGGTCTGGGGGTTGTCTCATACTTACTGGGTATATTTAAGCTGCTGCAGTGAGCAGCATGACGGCATGGTGGTGGGTCTGGGGGTTGTCTCACACTAACTGGGTATATTTTAGCTGCTGCAGTGAGCAGTATGAGGGCATGGTGGTGGGTCTGGGGTTGTCTCATACTTACTGGGTATATTTTAGCTGAAGCAGTGAGCAGTATGAGGGCATGGTGGTGGGTCTGGGAGTTGTCTCATACTTACTGGGTATATTTTAGCGGCTGCAGTGAGCAGTATGAGGGCATGGTGGTGGGTCTGGGGTATGTCTCACACTTACTGGGTATATTTTAGCTGCTGCAGTGAGCAGTATGAGGGCATGTTGGTGGGTCTGGAGGTTGTCTCATACTTACCGGGTATATTAAGCTGCTGCAGTGAGCAGTATGAGGGCATGATGGTGGATCTGGGGGTTGTCCCATACTTACTGGAAAATTCTTGGAAAATTTGATATTTAAAAGATTGCTCTTGCACCTAGTAGAAACATACCTGCTTTTTAGAGGAGACATAACTGGTTCATGATGGGACATTAATATTAAATCAATACATTATCCATAAATTGTGTATTTTCTTTTTTCTCCTCTTTAAGTTTCTTTCACTGCATTTTCCAGTCCGACGACACAGAATTCTGTCTTCTGCTCTGCGCGGGTTTCAATGTGGAAGTGAAGTTGTCATCTGCTTGTGAGATTCTTGATTAGGTACTCAAGCTTCCAGATGACAAAGAAGATGGTAAGAGTGAAATAATAGTACAGCTTCAGTATGGTAATTAACATTTAATTAGGCATGCCCTGCGAAAAAGTAGCGTACAGCATGTGTGATTTGTATCATTCTGGATCAGCCTGTACTGTCCACAATGACCCATCTATGATGATACTTACTGTTCTATGGTATTAGGTGCAAATAGGTGCAATGTTGTACTTCTTAGATTGACTGATTATATAATAATTTGTATCACTTGTCCATTGAACAACTAAAAATACAGCCATCTTTGCAAGATAATGTTAATGACTTGTTGAGCTTATTCAAGTAGTTTTCATCCGATCTTCACCAAACTTGGTCAGAAGTTTTATCTAGATGATCTGAAGGCCAAGTTCGAACATGGGCCATGCCAGATCAAAAACTAGGTCACAGGGTCACTAAGTACGTTTAACACATTCAGCATGGTGTCCGCTCTCTATTTCAAGTAGTTTAAATCCGATCTTCACCACACTTGGTCAGAAGTTGTAACTAAATGATGTGTAGGTCAAGTTCGAACATGGGCCATGCCGGGTCAAAAACTAGGTCACGGGGTCACTTAGTGTGTTTTAAACCTCACCATGTTGTTCGCTCTCTAATTCAAGTAGTTTTTATTCAATCTTCACCAAAATTGGTCAGAAGTTGTATCTTGAAAACGTCTAGGGCAAGTTTGAATATGGGTCATGCCGTGTCAAAAACAAGGTCACGGGGTCACTGAGTGCGTTTTAAACATCACAATGTTGTCCGCTCTCTAATTCAAGTAGTTTTCATCCAATCTTCACCAAACTGGTCAGAAGTTGTATCTAGATGATGTCTAGGTCAAGTTTGAATATGGGTCATGCCGGGTCAAAAACTAGGTCACGGGGTATCTTAGTGCGTTTTAAACCTCACCATGTTGTCCGCTCTCTAATTCAAGTAGTTTTCATCCAATCCTCAACAAACTTGGTCACAAGTTTTATCTAAATGATCTCTAGGACAAGTGTGAACATGGGCAATTCCGGGCCTAAAACTAGGTCACGGGGTCACTTAGTGCGTTTTTTAACATTCAGCATGGTGTCCGCTCTCTTATTCAAGTAGTTTACATCCGATCTTCACCAAACTTGGTCAGAAGTTTTCTGGAGATGATCTTTAGGCCAAGTTAGTGGGGGTTGTCTCATACTTACTGAATATATTTTAGCTGCTGCAGTGAGCAGTATGAGGGCATGGTGGTGGGTCTGGGGGTTGTCTCATACTTACTGGGTATATTTTAACTGCTGCAGTGAGCAGTATGAGGGCGTGTTGGTGGGTCTGGGGGTTATCTCATACTTACCGGGTATATTTAAGCGGCTGCAGTGAGTAGTATGAGGGCATGTGGTGGGTCTGGGAGTTGTCTCATACTTACTGGGTATATTTTAGCTGCTGCAGTGAGCAGTATGAGAGCATGGTGGTGGGTCTGGGGGTTGTCTCATACTTACTGGGTATATTTTAGCTGCTGCAGTGAGCAGTATGAGGGCATGGTGGTGGGTCTGGGGGTTGTCTCATACTTACTAGGTATATTTTAACTGCTGCAGTGAGCAGTATGAGGGCATGGTGGTGGGTCTGGGGGTTATCTCATACTTACCGGGTATATTTTAGCGGCTGCAGTGAGTAGTATGAGGGCATGGTGGTGGGTCTGGGAGTTGTCTCATACTTACTGGGTATATTTTAGCGGCTGCAGTGAGTAGTATGAGGGCATGGTGGTGGGTCTGGGGGTTGTCTAATACTTACTGGGTATATTTTAGCTGCTGCAGTGAGCAGTATGAGGGCATGGTGGTGGGTCTGGGGGTTGTCTCATACTTACAGGGTATATTTTAGCTGCTGCAGTGAGCAGTATGAGAGCATGGTGGTGGGTCTGGGGGTGTCTCATACTTACTGGGTATATTTTAGCTGCTGCAGTGAGCAGTATGAAAGCATGGTGGTGGGTCTGGGGGTTGTCTGAGGAGCGGATACAGCTCACTATCACATCCATGTTGAACTGCTGCTCTGGGACTACCTCTGCACGAAATACATAAACAAAATAGGTATAAAATGCAATTCAGCACTTACTATTTAATTTTCTTATGTGCAATATTTTATGTTAAAGGATATACATACTTATATTCAACATTTATATAGTTTTTATTGTACAAACTTGTGTTGTGTTTTTCTGTTTTATTTTGCTATTGTTCAATACTTGAACTATAACACAATTATAAGATTATATGAATGTATGTTGATTTTACTACAAGTTTAATTATTATATTTATGTACGCATCAAAAAACCTATATGAAATACTTTGTTTTTATTATAAAATTCATAATACTTTGTATGAATGTACACACTATTCTACGTATGTATGTATGTATGTAATATTATATGGAATGAATAAAATTCTGCACACAAAAAAAAAAATAAAAAAAATATAAACAATAAACAAAATGGGTAGCTTCTTGCAGCACAATTATATATTATACAATATATTCAGTTGAATACTCAGGAACAATAAAAAAGATGTACTTTGTTGAATATTGCACTATAAACAACATTTGTATCATGTATATTCAGATACTTAAAACAAGAAACAATGTGTATTACTTCAATCTTTTTTCATATTTTTTGTTTGTATCGTTTAAGTAATTCTTCTATTTCTTACTTTAATTCTTTAATACAATTTATCTTGATTGTGTTATACTTGAAAAACTCTATAGGTATTTCTGCAAAACAATCTTTTTTTGTTTTAACAAAATTTGTATCTACTGTAATATATTTTACTTAATATAAACTTCACCCTCTTAGCTTGTATTTACAGCAGTATGAACCAACCTGTGTCTTCAGCACCACTCTTGTCCATGCGACCACACACGTTGTACAACAGCATCAGAATCAGCTGCTTCAGGTACTCCGCAGAACTGTGGTTGTCAGATTCTAGTATGCTGTAAATAGAAATCATGGTCATCACAGCATGGCAATTAAGAATGCCATGGAACAAAAATGTGTCTGTCAATGTTAATTTTTAAGTAAAAAGATACATTATGAAGGCTTAATAAACAGCAGCATTAACAATTACATGCAGAGCAAGTAACTATTTTTTTATCCAACATGCATGACTCACCAAGCAGGACAAAGACTGACCACAAAAGCTTTACTTGATTATTTTGTGCCAATGTTAGCTGACAAGCCAATATAAATCATTCATCTTATCTTTTTACTCATCTGCTTACTTGAAATCTTAATCAAATCCTACTGGAAGTTATTTTATACTCTAACCTAACTTGAGAAAAAGGAAAGTTACTAACAATACCTTGACATGCTTTGGGTGGGAATGGTGCCAAATTGTACCCCAAAATATGATGAAGATTTGCACCAAAACAGGCCTCTTTAGACGAAAATTACCTGGCCATGATCTGGAAGCATGTAGGGACCAGCACTGTGACGTTGAGGATCTTCTTCTTGGTGTGCACCGCCTCCAACACAACTGTGAGACGCTGCCAGTCCCGGGAGTCAAACTCTGTCATGCCAACCAGATCTGCAGGCGGGTCTGGCCTAGCAGTGGATAGACAATAAAGTCAAACTCTGTCACGCCAACCAGATCTGCAGGCAGGTCTGGGCTAGCAGTTGGGAGACAATAAAGTCAAACTCTGTCATGCCAACCAGATCTGCAGGCGGGTCAAGTCTAGCAGTGGGGTGACAATAAAAAAGGGCTACTTTAGATTTAGTTTTAACCTATTTTATTTAGCTTGATTGCATAGAAAGCCTAAGGCTAATTTGAAATGCTCTCGAGTCCATTTTCTTGGACTAGAACCAGTACTTGGTGTCTATGGGGGAAATCTAAAGAACGCTCCCCAAAAAGGGATCAAACCTGTACCATAGCAAACACAATCTTTGTCTGAATAACAGAAATAAAGTGCATATTCCCCACGTTGCTCTCAACATTCATACCAAGTATAATCAACCTGGCTTGCTTTTTTATTTTGTGTAGGATCAAGATTTTAGTTTTCAATTATTGCCATAAACATAGCAACCACTATTTGAGGTTTCTAAATAAAAATATGAAACGACATGCATAGAGTCATCGGATCACATGCCAAGTTTCATAAACCTTACGTAAGTACTTTTTGATTTATGGAAAGATCCAGATTTGGACGAACACACAGACAAAGCTGAACCTATAGTCCCCATTGCAATCTTACTGAAGTTAATGAAAACGTATACCATTCCAGAAATTTGGACTTTGTACTTTAACTAGCATTCTAAGTACAGTTTATGAAAAACATTCCAGCAATTTGGTAATTGCAGTTCAACCACACCTTCATTGAAAGATAAAAACACTGAAGCAATATAACATTAAGTCAAATAAACAATGCAAAAGCTAATGTAGATATTTCTCAAAAGATATAATTTAAAATGTAATCACCTATCATTTAATAATTTAATATCGAAGACTCAATAATTTAAATGTCAAAAATCGCTTCACATGGCAAGCATACTTTCGTTGGCGTTTGGCTTCTCTGACGGTCCTGGCTGTTGATAGCTTCAAAGTCTTCCGCATCTCAAGTTCAACATGCTTACCATCCAAGAAGAGCTGAAACAAAAATCAAAGATGATTTAATGTAATTGAAAAGAGTGAGCAAGAAGTTTATAATAAATTAGATCAATAATGTGCTTATTAACAAATGTTAACCAACTGTAGAGGAATTTACCTGGTGACCTAGTTTTTTTTTACTCCACATCACTTTGATTCAAACATGGCATACTGTTACATAATGTCAAGATAGACATTCTAGCAATGCTTCATCAAGATCAAGTCATAAATGTGGAGTCTATATTCAAACATTGCTGAAAACTTTGGAAAAGATTTTGATGATCAAAAAGGTAATGTTTTTTGTTTATCATAGGGGAACCATATTTTGCTTCTCACAGGGGAACCACATTCTGCTTCTCAGAGGGGAACCAATTTTGCTTCTCAGAGCGAACCCTATATGCTTCTCATAGGGGAAACATATTCTGCTTCTCAGAGGGGAACCAATTTTGCTTCTCAGAGTGAACCCCTTTATGCTTCTCATAGGGGAACCATATTTTGCTTCTCATAGGGGAACCATACTTTTCCAAAAGTATGGGAACCATATTTTGTTTCAACACTATGACCTACATGCTTAAGCACACGTCGTAACTGTGAGGTGACCTCAATATGGGTGGAGTCTACAGAGACGTCAAACAGCATGCACAGCAGTTGCTGCTTCACAGGGTCTGACAGCCCCTTGTACAGATCCCTAGTCACCTGTAATAGAGCACATCCAACATGACAGACCCTTGTACAGATCCCTAGTCACCTGTAACAGAGCACATCCAACATGACAGACCCTTGTACAGATCCCTAGTCACCTGTAACAGAGCACATCAAACATGACAGACCCTTGTACAGATCCCTAGTCACCTATAACAGAGCACATCAAACATGACAGACCCTTGTACAGATCCCTAGTCACCTATAACAGAGCACATCAAACATGACAGCCCCTTGTACAGATCCCTAGTCACCTGTAACAGAGCACATCATACATGACAGACCCTTGTACAGATCCCTAGTCACCTGTAACAGAGCACATCAAACATGACAGACCCTTGTACAGATCCCTAGTCACCTGTAACAGAGCACATCAAACATGACAGACCCTTGTACAGATCCCTAGTCACCTGTAACAGAGCACATCAAACATGACAGACCCTTGTACAGATCCCTAGTCACCTGTAACAGAGCAAATCAAACATGACAGACCCTTGTACAGATCCCTAGTCACCTGTAACAGAGCACATCAAACATGACAGACCCTTGTACAGATCCCTAGTCACCTGTAACAGAGCACATCAAACATGACAGACCCTTGTACAGATCCTTAGTCACCTGTAACAGAGCACATCAAACATGACAGACCCTTGTACAGATCCCTAGTAACCTGTAACAGAACACATCAAACATGACAGACCCTTGTACAGATCCCTAGTCACCTGTAACAGAGCACATCAAACATGACAGACCCTTGTACAGATCCCTAGTCACCTGTAACAGAACACATCAAACATTACAGACCCTTGTACAGATCCCTAGTCACCTGTAATAGAGCACATCAACATGACAGCTCCTTGTACAGATCTCTAGTCACCTGTAACAGAGCACATCAAACATGACAGACCCTTGTACAGATCCCTAGTCACCTGTAACAGAGCACATCAAACATGACAGACCCTTGTACAGATCTCTAGTCACCTGTAATAGAGCACATCAACATGACAGCTCCTTGTACAGATCTCTAGTCACCTGTAACAGAGCACATCAAACATGACAGACCCTTGTACAGATCCCTAGTCACCTGTAACAGAGCACATCAAACATGACAGACCCTTGTACAGATCCCTAGTCACCTGTAACAGAGCAAATCAAACATGACAGACCCTTGTACAGATCCCTAGTCACCTGTAACAGAGCACATCAAACATGACAGCTCCTTGTACAGATCTCTAGTCACCTGTAACAGAGCACATCAACATGACAGCTCCTTGTACAGATCTCTAGTCACCTGTAACAGAGCACATCAACATGACAGCTCCTTGTACAGATCCCTAGTCACCTGTAACAGAGCACATCAAGCATGACAGCTCCTTGTACAGATCTCTAGTCACCTGTAACGGAGCACATCAACATGACAGCTCCTTGTACAGATCCCTAGTCACCTGTAACAGAGCACATCAAGCATGACAGACCCTTGTACAGATCCCTAGTCACCTGTAACAGAGCACATCAACATGACAGCCCCTTGTACAGATCCCTAGTCACCTGTAACAGAGCACATCAACATGACAGCTCCTTGTACAGATGCCTAGTCACCTGTAACAGAGCACATCAAGCATGACAGACCATTGTACAGATCCCTAGTCACCTGTAACAGAGCACATCAACATGACAGACCCTTGTACAGATCCCTAGTCACCTGTAACAGAGCACATCATACATGACAGCCCCTTGTACAGATCCCTAGTCACCTGTAACAGAGCACATCAAACATGACAGACCCTTGTACAGATCCCTAGTCACCTGTAATAGAGCACATCAACATGACAGCTCCTTGTACAGATCCCTAGTCACCTGTAATAGAGCACATCAAACATGACAGCCCCTTGTACAGATCCCTAGTCACCTGTAATAGAGCACATCAACATGACAGCCCCTTGTACAGATACCTAGTCACCTGTAACAGAGCACATCAAACATGACAGCCCCTTGTACAGATCCCTAGTCACCTGTAATAGAGCACATCAAACATGACAGCCCCTTGTACAGATCCCTAGTCACCTGTAATAGAGCACATCAACATGACAGCCCCTTGTACAGATCCCAAGTCACCTGTAACAGAGCACATCAAACATGACAGCCCCTTGTACAGATCCCTAGTCACCTGTAATAGAGCACATCAAACATGACAGCCCCTTGTACAGATCCCTAGTCACCTGTAATAGAGCACATCAACATGACAGCCCCTTGTACAGATCCCTAGTCACCTGTAATAGAGCACATCAAACATGACAGCCCCTTGTACAGATCCCTAGTCACCTGTAATAGAGCACATCAACATGACAGCCCCTTGTACAGATCCCTAGTCACCTGTAACAGAGCACATCAAACATGACAGCCCCTTGTACAGATCCCTAGTCACCTGTAATAGAGCACATCATACATGACAGACCCTTGTACAGATCCCTAGTCACCTGTAATAGAGCACATCAACATGACAGCCCCTTGTACAGATCCCTAGTCACCTGTAACAGAGCACATCAAACATGACAGACCCTTGTACAGATCCCTAGTCACCTGTAACAGAGCACATCAAACATGACAGACCCTTGTACAGATCCCTAGTCGCCTGTAACAGAGCACATCAAACATGACAGACCCTTGTACAGATCTCTAGTCACCTGTAACAGAGCACATCAAACATGACAGACCCTTGTACAGATCTCTAGTCACCTGTAACAGAGCACATCAAACATGACAGCTCCTTGTACAGATCCCTAGTCACCTGTAATAGAGCACATCAACATGACAGCCCCTTGTACAGATCCCTAGTCACCTGTAACAGAGCACATCAAACATGACAGCTCCTTGTACAGATCCCTAGTCACCTGTAAAAGAGCACATCAAACATGACAGACCCTTGTACAGATCTCTAGTCACCTGTAATAGAGCACATCAAACATGACAGACCCTTGTACAGATCCCTAGTCACCTGTAACAGAGCACATCAAACATGACAGCTCCTTGTACAGATCCCTAGTCACCTGTAACAGAGCACATTATACAAGCATACTCACAATAACTTAAATATGTCACTAGATACACATTAAATACCCCTGAATGTTGCATATCCTAACATGTTATAGGATGTTATAGAACGTCTACGTTGAAAAAGGGGCATGACCTTTGTGAAGGTTGTATATTGTTAAGTGTAAGAGAAGGTTTACAGAAATGTTTGTGTCTGCTGTCATACATAAGGGCCACATACATCCACTTTACTTTATATGACCGGTGTGTGTTTGTGTGTGTGTAGAGGTGGCATTTGAAATGTGGAATAATACATTTACTGAATTTTCTGAATAAGAAATACACAGGAATCATTTTTCTATGTGCCAGTCCACCAATTTAAATATCCTTGAATTTTTATTTATATCATTAAGCATCTTTCTCATTCTTTTTTCAGGTCATATATGGTTAACATCTCTCAGAAAAATCATGCAACCTCTCCCTAATATCTATTTAACCCCTAGTTTTATTGAATGCACTGCTACAACATTTTATCGCAAAAATGCCAACAATAATATACCAGTGTGGAGAGTATAGGACCCTATCCTAAAAAGGTGACACCTAAACATTGCCACAATTGCGCCTAACAGACCCAACCCACTTTGTCAATGGCATGGTAGCTTTACCCACAGCCAGGTTGAAGGTAAAGGGCATAACTCAGAAATAGGTGAATCACTGTGCATAAATGTTTTGTTTGCACATCTACACTTACATATTTGGGGTTTCAATTCAATTTCTTGAGAAATGTGGAAGAACCGTTAGTTACCTTCACAAACTATTGCGGAAAAAGTCTGATCAAGTGACAAATCAACCAAAAGAGTGACTTTCATACAGAGGTATAAAATATCAGCAGAGGTATGAAAACCAGCGCCCTGCATACCTGTCCAATGGCTGCCAGCTGAATGGCTGCAGATGTGTCCGTGTCAACACCTGGCCTTTGCAAGGCCTGCAGGAAGAGTCTGAGTGCGTCCGTGCTCACATCGAGGCACCCTGCGCTCTGAGGCTCAAACCTGCCAATCAGGAACTTGAGACACAGGGTCTCTGTGGCAGTGACATGATCACGGCTGAGTAGCCGGTCCATGAGCGGCAGTAGGCTGAGGAGGAGGTCCTAAAAGTGGCAAAGAGTAAAGACTATGAGCCTTGCACTGGGAAAACGGGGCTTAATGCATGTGAACAGTCATCACAGATTAGCCTGTGCAGTCCACACGGCTTATCAGGGATGACAGTTTCCACTTCAATGGAATTAATAGCTGCATGATAGACATAACTAGAACTAGAATGTGTCATAATAGCCAAGACTACCACGGTGCAAAATGTCTTATATAATTAAGCAAATGCAATCCAAAATAATATTATGTGTGTGTGACATTAATTTGTGGTTGATTTCAAGGGTAGACCAATCCACGAATTCAGTGCTTATATTGGAAAGAAATAAAAACATTGTGTTTTCATGGCTCCCAAATCTTATTGAGTAAAAACATTTCAGATGATGCATTCAAAATCAGAAATTCACTCATTTGCGAAAAAACCCAAAATTGTATGCTGACAAATGTGATGATTTTACAGTATGTAGACAGATGTTAAAAGAAAACAAGAGCAACGCATAACAGGTGCCACGCTCAGCTGCAAAAGCTTGTTAGATTTTTTTTTTTTTAAGAGGTCACAGTTAAGTTGTAGGTGGAAGCATCAAGGTGCATGCACATATGAAGTTTCAAAGTTGTAGGTGGAAGCACTGTGATGTTAGAGGCAAAGTTAAAGTTTTATATTAGAGGTCACAGTGACCTTGACCTTTGACCTAGTGACCCAAAAATGGGTGTGGCGTGTAGAAGTCATCAAGGTGCATGTACATAAGAAGTTTCAAAGTTGTAGGTGGAAGCACTATGATGTTAGAGGCGAAGTTAAAGTTTTATATTAGAGGTCACAATGACCTTGACCTTTGACCTAGTGACCCAAAAATGGGTGTGGCGTGTATAACTCATCAAGGTGCATGTATATATGAAGTTTCAAAGTTGTAGGTGGAAGCACTTTAATTTTAGAGCCAATGTAAAGGTTTTAGTACGACGCCCGGATGGCGGAGACGCTATGACAATACCTCGGGTTTTCTCCGAAAACAGCCGAGCTTAAAAATTGTGAAGGGTGCATACTTTTTTTATTTTAACTCATGGAGGCGGGTATAAGGAAAAGAGGAAGTAACATCACATTCACACACAACTTACAGGTTTGCATACATCTTTATATCAATCTCTGCAATACCTGATTGTTCAACCTGGAGAACACTTCCAGAGCTTTACACTGCAAGTAGGCTGGAGTGGTCTCCCTTGTGATAAGCACCAGGATGTCACTCAGGGCGCGAGCATTTTCCGTACTCTCTGATCCATGGTCTCCGACAGTGGATTCCCGCTTTTTCTTTCTGGACTTGGATGGGGAGGCCTGCTGTGCTTTATTGAAGACAGAATACACAACCTGTGGAATAGAAAAAGAAACAGCTTTTAAGGTATTTTTAAACAAAAACTATAATCATCTCAACAATTTTATTGAAATGACCAAAAATATATGAAAGTTAAAATATTAAGTCCAACTTCCTCCTGTGATAATATTTTTGTCATTAACCAGTGGTAAAATGTTCAATATAAAATAACACGTAATTGTTTAATAGGTGCTTGATGTTTGCAACATATGAGAATAAATCGAGATAACCATATTCAGTCATTTAAAACAAGAGATGTGTTTGTCAGAAACACAATGCCCCCTTTTGCGCTGCTTTGAAGCCATACATTTGACCTTGAAGGATGACCTTGACCTTTCACCACTCAAAATGTGCAGCTCCATGAGATACACATGCATGCAAAATATCAAGTTACTAACTTCAATATTGCAAAAGTTATGACCAAGGTTAAAGTTTAGTGACAGACACACAGACAGACAGGCCAAAAACAATATACACCCGATCTTTATTCCGGGGGCAAAATAAAAAGTACAAATACTGAAATCAATATTTAGTTTGACATATCCTATGTTACGTTCAGAATAACAAATGTCAGAATGAGTGAACAACTACTCAGCTTAAATTAACTACTACAGGAGAGCCCACCTGTTGAACGTATTCCTTATCAGCCAAGATTTCGCCCTGGCAATCGATAACTTTTGCAAGTAGTGGCATGAACACTGAGTCCATTCCTTGGGCTTGATCAAACAAAGTCTTGACAATCAATACTCCTTCCTTTCTTATGGCTGCATGAGGGCTGGTCAAAACAATCAGCAAATCAAGAATGACTGAAAAAATAAAAAGCTCTCACTTAGTTGTACATTAAAACTTGTAACTCAACAAATCCCAACTGTTTATGGTATGCCCTTGTGTCACAAGAATGTTTGCATTTGTTTGAATGGCAACATATATCCCCATTTTTATTTGTACCTAATGTAAATTAGTAGAAAACCCCACCTTCATTGAGTTTGGGACAACAATTATTTCCAATTCATTTACTGTGGGCAACTGTTAATGAAATTCATACCAAATTAATAAATTGCTATGCTAAAGTGAAAACTACAAATTTCCTAAAAATTACCTTTGACCTTAAATTGTGACCGTATCCTTGGTGCATATAATTGTCTTCAAAATCATTTTACAATGATATGCAATTATTATTTTAATATACAAGATATGCATATCAAGAATGTGTTTGAATATATGATACAAGATAAGGATTGATGCAAAGCATCAAAGGGCGCTGGGAATTTCAGTGTAAAAGGCACTCAATCAAGTTACATGGACCAATTTTTTTTCTACTGTAAATATTAATATATTAGCCGATTATTTTAATCAAAATAGAAAAAGATACTGGTATAACCATGATCTATGATTTTGTGTTATAACCCCCAAATAACCATTATCTATGATGTTGTGTTATAACCCCCTAATAACCATTATCTATGATTTTGTGTTGTAACCCCAAATATTTCATAGTTCATTTTATTTACATTGGTTTCCTTTTTTTTACTGGCATCCGTGTGCAGTTTTCATAAATGGAACAGAACTGTGTAGGTTTTAAAAAATCTGCTTCATCTTGTAAGCTTAATTTCATATTTTTCTCAACTTCAAGGGGAGATGATCCTGAACTTATTCTTATGTTGCTCATTTACGATAGGGGTTGAGTACTCATTGATATGAAAACACTGTAAAAGTTTTAATGTGTTTACGCACCCCCCCCACCCTCTCACACATATATTTCATGGGCATAATATAAACAAAAAATGGTCACAATAAAACAGCACATTTATTTAAACTAAAATGTCTACATCAAAACAAAAAGTTAACATAGAACACAAATAAAATAATTTGATTCTACTGGAGCTCGAACCTTGGGCCTCTCACATGTGAAGCGATAGTGTAACCACTACACTACGGAACCGCTTGAAAAATCACCTTCTAACTAAGATATTAATAAGTAACTGTAGTGTAACGGTTATCAATAAAGCAATAAACCGTGTAATCGCTGTCGTCTTGTAAAATTGAAGAAAATAAGCGTTAACCAAAACTCTAACAGCAAAAGTCTGCACTATTGTTAGAACAACAACAAAATATATTTTGATTATGTTTTGTTTTTATACAAAACCAGAAAGTTTCAACGGTTCGCGTATTTGCCCAGTCCCTGTGATCTTTTATTATTGCCCAGTCCCTGTTATCAGTTATTAATTAAAAGAATTAGCTTTGCATTATTGGCTATAAATGTTGTAGTAAATGTAATAGGCACAAGTGCAGTACTTATTTACACTAATTTACACAAAAAATCACCACTATGCAAGATATTTTGACAACAAAAATATATACATTGATCCGTAAAATAACTTCTCCTCCCATAAGCGAAAAAAAAACCGTATTACATACTAGTCGCCGCACTTCAGTGCGACGCCAATAAATACCAGTTTAGGAACCGAATGGCCTCTTCTCTACAAAAACACATAACCAAGAGTGTGCAGATTTAATTGAGAATACTGATTTTTTATCCATGTAAATAGTAAAAAACACTTTAGTCTTTATTGTCAATATTATGCTAACAAAATACACACCTTGTGGTGACTGGCAGAGAACCTTGATTTTAGACTTGTACGTTCCCTGAACAATTGCCTGCCCTAGGTGCAGTGACCTTGCTTGTATGGTCAAGGTCAAACCAAGGTCACTGGCAAGGTCGTTAGCATGCTGAGTCCACAATAGGCCAAGGAATCGGAACTTGTGTGTTACATCAGCAAAACATTTCTGAAATCAAATTAATAAAGCATTAAAACATGTACATCAAATGAAGCAACATAATTATTTTGAAACACTAATGCAATTATCTGTGGATAAATTTATTAATTCTAAGTATATTACATAAATTCAGCATATATAAATGTATGTCAAACAAGAGATGTGTTCGTCAGAAACACAAATGCCCCCTATTGCGCCGCTTGAAATTTATTTTATTTGACCTTTGACCTTGAAGGATGACCTTGACCTTGAACTTCCACCACTCAAAATGTGCAGCTTCATGAGAACGCCGCTTTGCATTAATTTTTTTGACCTTTGACCTTGAAGGATGACCTTGACCTTGAACTTCCACCACTAAAAATGTGCAGCTTCATGATAACGACGCTTTGAAATTGTTTTATTTTTATTTTTGACCTTTGACCTTGAAGGATGACCTTGACCTTGAAGGATGACCTTGACCTTGAACTTCCACCACTAAAAATGTGCAGCTTCATGAGAACGCTGCTTTGAATTTTTTTCTTTTTTTTATCTTTGACCTTGAAGGATGACCTTGACCTTGAACTTCCACCACTCAAAATGTGCAGCTTCATGAGATACACATGCATCCCAAATATCAATTTGCTATCTTTAATATTAAACAAGAGATGTGTTTGTCAGAAACACAATGCCCCCTATTGCGCCACTTTGATTTATTTTTTTTACCTTTGACCTTGAAGGATGACCTTGACCTTGAACTTTCACCACTCAAAATGTGCAGCTTCATAAGAATGCCGCTTTGATTATTATTTTTTGACCTTTGACCTTAAAGGATGACCTAAACCTTGAAGGATGACCTTGACCTTGAACTTCCACCACTCAAAATGTGCAGCTTCATGATAACGCCGCTTTGAAATTTATTATTATTTTTTTTACCTTTGACCTTGAAGGATGACATTGACCTTGAAAGATGACCTTGACCTTCCACCACTCATAATGTGCAGCTTCATGCGAACGCCGCTTTGAAATTTAATTTTTTTTTTTTACCTTGAAGGATGACCTTGACCTTAAACTTCCACCACTCAAAATGTGCAGATTCATGAGAACGCCGCTTTGAAAAATGTATTATTATATTATTTTTCTTACTTTTGACCTCGAAGGATGACCTTGACCTTGAACTTCCACCACTCAAAATGTGCAGCTTCATAAGATACACATGCATGCCAAATATCATGTTGCTATCTTCAATATTGAAAAAGTTATGGCCAATGTTAAAGTTTTCAGACGGACAGACGCCATATATTTGACATTTGACCTTGAAGGATGACCTTGACCTTCACCTTTCAACATTCAAAATGTTCAGCTCCATGAGATACACATGCATGCCAAATATCAAGTTGCTATCTTAAATAGTGAAAAAGTTATGGCCAATGTTAACGTTTTTTTCGGACGGACGGACAGACTGACATACACACATACTGACTGACCGACACTTCAACTGCTATATGCCACCCTACCGGGGGCATAAAAAGTTATGGCCTATGTAAAAGTTTTAGGACGGACAGACACCATTTTTTGACATTTGACCTTGAAGGATGACCTTGACCTTCACCCTTCACCACTCAAAATGTTCAGCTCCATGAGATACACACGCATGCCAAATATCAGTGGGTTTTTTCACAAATAGGGGAATGGTGGCGGGGCCCGTCCAAAGGGGAAAAACACGTCGTTTTTTAGGAAAAGGGGAAAATTAAAAATTCACTCTTTTATATTTTCTGAAATTTATTATATGAATACACATGTCTGTATGAATGTAATATTCACAGCTGAATTTCTCTGTCCTTTTTCTAAAATATATATACCAATGATTTTTTCAACATTAGTTTCAGACAGTTAAGCCTTCATGCATAGTCTCAGTTTTCCTAGCCATTTTGAGTCTAATTGGGACTTTCTAATCGATAAAATGGCAAATGTTAGCATTTTTTTATCAATAAAATGGACCAAATTAAAATGTTTTTATCATCAAATATTGACACAATATATATATATAGATACATCAGGCCTTTTCCTGGCCATTTTGGGAAAAGCATGAAACTCGTATGATAAGTACACTGATTTGGGATAGTGAAAAAGTTTTGGCCAATGCTTAAGTTTTTTTCTGACCGACGGACAGACTGACATACACACATACTGACATACTGACTGACGGACAGTTCAACTGCTATATGCCACCCTACCGGGGGCATAAAAATATATTTGAAGAAAACACATGAATGCAACAGTATTTATTCAATGTTTTTTAAGCCCAAGTCATTCAAATATGCACACTTATATTTAATCTACTAATACATGTTCTTCATATAAAACTATTAAACTTCGAAATTCTGAAAATCTTAACAAGACAGTCCAAGAGACAGCCATATTTTTTCACCTTGAAGCGGTAACCATGATGTACAGCTGGTGTGACTGCCTATGATTTCTGCACATTGTCCCAATGAAATTTAATATTAAAGCCGAGTCTAATGTAAATACTACAATTGGTATAACATATAGAAGCTAATAGAGGAATGGAAAATAGAGGCTAAAAGTTGAGACCTTGAAGCATTACCTTGACCTTAAGCAGGTGTAACCAACTGCCTCTAAATGACCTAAACATTAATCCAAGTTTCATGTCAATCCTTCAACGAATGTAGGAGATATGGAGCAGGCACGAATATGGAGGTTCAAACCTTTCACTTTGAAGTACGACCTTGGCCTTGATTGGCATGACTGACTCTTGCCTTCTGCACATTGTGAAAATGACCAAATAAATGATAGCAAATATTGTGACTGAATCCTGACTATTCAAATCGTCTTAACGATCTTAACATTGTAGCAGTTTCATGAAATTCTTCAAAGAGTATAAGAGATATGAAGCAAGCATTTGGAGGACACAAAAATAGATGCTAAAACCTTTGATGTTTAATCCTTCAATGGGAATATAATTTGCAGACTCTACATGAAAATAGAGACTAAAACTTGTGTCCTTCAAAGATAACATTGACCTTGAGCAGTCATGACTGATTCATACCTTCTTCATATCATTTCCATTACCTAAACATTCTAGCCAAGTTTAAAGAAATCTTTCAAAGGTTATAGGACACATGGAGTGGACTCAAAATTTGACGCTCAAACCTACGACCTTCGAAGCTGACCTTGAGCTGGTTTGACTGGATCCTGCCTTCTGCACATCCTCTCAATGACCTCAACATTTGAGGCAAGGTCCATGAAAATCTGTCAAATGGTACAGGCGACATGGAGCGCACACAAGAATATTACGGAAAGACTGAGTGACAGACAGACGAAGGACATTCCTATAATTACTCTATCGCTTTACTTGTATGGCTTTACTTTTCAAGCTTTTTCAAGCAACTATATTACTGTAGAGAGAATACAAACCTCATTCAATGTGTGAATCTGGAATCGATAGATGTTTGAGTATCTGTGCTTTGTGGCTGTCTTCTCAAGAATAAGGGCAAACAGTCGAACACACAGTTGCAGAAACACAGTAGTTGCCTTTGAGACTGGGTTAATCTGCCAACTAGCATTCTCTAAAAATTATATTGTAATTAGGTAAGTTTTTAAGGAAAAAGATTTAATAAAGTAAAACACATCAAGTTCACCATCCATCCATAAAGTTAATTCATATAAGCCTTTGTTACAGTTTAACATTGATTAAATAAAGAAATCACTAGGAAGAGCACCATCCATCCATTAGGTTAAACTATATCAGCCTTTGTTTTAGTTTAACAATAGAGAGATGTGACTTCATGAGTCTAATGAACACCATCATTTTGGACTGGACACATAATATTTTGGCAGACACACACGCATAAAGACAAAGGCATTGAGATGACACTTATTTTTCTGAACCCATTAGCAGGTGCAATTTTTTTAATACTAAAATTGTTAAACCAAAAAACGCCAACCTAAATTAAAGCTACACCAATTATTCAAGTTTTGACATGGCGACCTAGTTTTTCACACCACTTGACCTTGATTGACAAATGGTCTAGCTATTTTCAGGATTAATATTCTTACCATGTTTTATCAACCCTTAGTCTTAAGTGTGGCATCTAGAGTGTTAATATGTTTTTTTAAAGATTGTTCCATCCATCCCTTAGCCCTAAATGTGGCATCTAGAGTATTACTATGGGCTTTTAAAGATTTGACCTATTGACCTGATTTTGGACCCGCATGACTCAGATCGAAACTTTGCCTAGATATTTAATATTGAGTTAAACATTCTGACCATCTTTTATCACTCATAAATATGGCCTCCAGAGCAATATTAAGGTTTTTCTAAGTCTTGACCTTTGGACCTAGTTTCTGGTCTCTAGACCCAGATTTGAACTCATCCAAGATAGTGTCAAGATAAACATCGTTACCAAATTGCATAAAGATTTATTATAAATGTGGCCAATAGGATGGTTATAATAATATTCCATTATTTGACTTGGTGATTTAATTCTGGGATGCATGTAACCAAAATTCGTACTCAAGATATATATAGACAAGATACACAACACCTCACACCTGACACAAGACTGACCACATGCTCATATGAGCTAAAGGATGCAAACAAGAAAATAATAAAACCTAAACAATCCTAAAGCAAAAAAGAACATTTTGACTGGAACAAATGTCCTTTTAAATAATTGCTGAGGACATTTCCTCTAAATGACAACTGCTAACATACCACTTGTAAGTTCCTCTGGGACACGCACAACATCCACGACACCTTGTAGAGCCTTCATGCCAAAATCCTGCGGAATCCCGTCTGCCAATGAAGTGACTTTCGCAACTTGTGCCCAGTCACCTTCCAATACTGAGAACTGATCCTTTGCCTTGCGGAATTGCTGAATAATAACGTCACAAATACATAACTTGATGCAATGTTTGATTGTGAAATAAAGAACAAACAAGCAAATTTGTTGAATTGATATCCCCCGCCAATATGCTTCTGGACACAAAAGTGTTATATTTGACACAAAAAAGCATTTTTTCAAGATACAAAGGGCCATAACTCTTTCTTAACAGACGGTGTACAATGCCATTTGGCGTGCATCATCCTCTTATCCATATATATACTCATACCAAGTTTCAATGAAATCTGCCAAAGCACTTCCAAGATATGGCTCTGGACAAAAAAAAGCATTTTTTCAAGATACAAACGGCCATAACTCCGTTACTAACAGACGGTGTACAATGCCATTTGGCATGCATCATCCTCTTATCCATACATATACTCATACCAAGTTTCAATGAAATCCGCCAAAGCACTTCCAAGATATGGCTCCGGACACAAAAGTGCCGGCCAGCCGGACGGGTGGAAAGATGGACGGACAATGCCAAAACAATATCCCTCTGCCTATGGGGGGGATAATAAACCCCTCACTGTGCTGGGTACTATTTGTTAAATGTGACATTAAATGAATACTCAGTAACAGGAAAATAACATTTAACATAGTTATACCATGACACAAGGCTCCTATCATTTTACATAAATAATCATACTTAAATTTTATTAGTAAAGCAATTTCACGCTAGCTAGACAAACAAACACAATTTTAGCGCAATACCTACATCCAACCTACATTGAGCGCAAACAGTTTTAAAATGACCTTGGCCGTGATCCTACTTTCCCCAAATGCCATCTCAAGATACCTGGACATGAAAGCTGCCAACATTCACATAAACTGACAACTGGTTTGTTTCTCACACTTCACCCTTTTTAGCACCACCCTTTACTTTTTTTTAGCCTAAATGTTTCCCTACTAGCTATAGAAACAACAGCTATACTCTCAAGACTGATTCCACTTTACCTCATTCTTGTGTAGTCTGTCAATAAGTTGCGTCTGTAAATAACAGATGTCCAATCTTAACTTTTGGTCAGTTGTCATGGTTACTAGCTCGTTGAGTATGAGCATCAGCAGACACGCCAGTCGATTATCTTTCGTCTCTATGGCTGTATCGGCCCATTGATTCAACTGTATATATTTAAATAAATACAGAAATAAATATAATTTAAAGAAATAAATACTATAAATACTACTTTTACTACAAAAGTTATAACACAATCTCCCCCCACCCCCCCCCCCAAAAAAAAAACAACAACAACAACACAAAAACAACACAACATCGATTGTTTGCGAGACTATAGCCAGCAATTATAACTAGTATTTGAATATAAAAATCTTAAGTTTTTAATTAAAATAATTTTATGTTATATGATTTTAATGAATTGTTTTAAAATGTTAACAATAAATTTGCTGAATAAATCCAATAGCAATTTGCTATTTGTCATGCCCTTTAACGGAAAAAATGTCAAACCAAACATAAATAAGGAATTATATTCAACAAAAGTTAAAAAGTACATAAGAATACTATAAATTATATTATATGAAAACCATAGTTTTGTCACACACAAGAGAAATACCCTACACAGCTTTGCCAGCTATGTTCAAGGGCAATAACCTCAGGAATGTGTGGACAAAGGGGAAGAGAAATAATTCTTCCTTATTTACACTTCATCGTGATTACAAATTCGAAGTTAACATTAAATAGCTTGAGAAACATGGAAGTAGGTTGCTCCACAATCTTATCGATTTATGCGGGCTGACTGACTTATCGGTTGAGCGCTTGATCAACAACTGACCGACAGAGTGACTCCAACTGCCAATCTTCATTTGTGGCCGTAGCTGTATTAACATTATGCAGAAACAAACTTGTATTAACAGACCATATAAAAATCAATGTGTGTTTTATCCAGTCTCTTTAAACATTCTTAACAACAACTGAGTGTTAACCCATTTATGCCTAGCATCTAGAAAAAAGGCCTTGGTAAACAGTGTAGACCCAGTTGAGACGCCGCATGATGCAGCATCTCATCAGGGTCTGCGCTGTTTGCTTAAAGGAATTTCTGTAAGAAATATTATAAATAAAAAAATAAATATACTAGACATCCCTTATTTTCGAAATAAATTGATCCAATTTAGAAGGATGGGAGAATCCACTAGGCATAAATGGGTTAAACTATTGTAGCTACCTAAATCTTTCTACATCAGATACCCTAGTTTAACGTCTTCCCCTATTTAAACTTTGTGAAGCCTTATCTCACCATTGAAAGCGCTCCTGTCTCCATCTGCTTTAACAGGCCTGCCGCCAAGCACTGGCTGACTAGCAGGTTGACTGCACTGAAATTGGCCCCGGAAATCTTCTTTGATTTCAGGGCCCACTCTGAAGACCAAGATATCATTATTTTAGTATATATGAATTTCGAATAACACAAAACAAAGTTATAGTTATTTTTTTTTCCTTTCCGTAGCAAGCTATAAATAGAGCTTTGTCACAGATGTGACCAATACCCCCACATGCCGCATTGACACAGAATATTTTGCATGTTGTCTACGCAAAAAAACACCAGACACCATGCTCAATGTTTAAAACGCACTAAGTGACTCTGTGACCTAGTTTTTGACCCGGCATGACCCATATTCGAACTTGACCTAGACATCATCTAGATACAACATCTGACCAAGTTTGGTGAAGATCGGATGAAAACAACTTGAATTAGAGAGCGGACACCATGCTGAATGTGTAAAACGTACTTTGTGACCCAGTGACCTAGTGGTTGATCTGGCATGGCCCATGTTCGAACTCGGCCTTAAGATCATCTAGATAAAACTTCTGACCAAGTTTGGTGAAGATCGGATGAAAACTACTTGAATAAGAGAGCTGACACCAGGCTGAATGTTAAACAAGAGGTCCTAGTTCGCTCACCTGAGAGGAGTTGGTTCATTCAATCTTTACCAAACGTCAAACTTGACCTAGATATTGTCCAGACAAACATCCTGGTCAAGTTTCATCATTATTGAACCAAAACTCTGGCACAGGGAGTGTTTTTGTTTTTGTAAGATTTGACCTGTTGACCTATATTTTGAGTTGACCCCCCCTTACCAAACATCAAACTTTGCTTACAAAAATAAATATTATGACCAAGATTCATAAAACCTGAAACAAAATTGTGACCTCTAGAGTGTTTACAAGGATTTTGTATAATATAATGAAATTTTGGACAATCTAAGGGCAATAATTATGGCATTAAGTATGTGATTTTGCTCATTATCAAACTTGACTGAGATCTTTCAGCAACTTTGATAAAGAATGCTTGAGAAATGTGAATGCTAGAGTGTTTACAAACCAAATGTGGACGGGCGGACGGCAGACAAAGACCAATCCTTAAACCTCACCTGAGCGATCAGGTGAGCTAAAAAGTGTGTTTCACCGATCTGAGCCATTTTCCAACTTGTCACAGAAATCAACAAATGACAAAATTGTCACAAAACCAGGTTTTCAGTTGAAAAGTCTGATAAAGGGAGACAATTCAAAGTGTGTATTGTTAACCCCCTTGTGTAAAATTGACCTTGATTTCAATTAGAAAACAAGGGCTGTTTGTTAAACATGCATGCCCACAATATGGGCTGTCAGTTATAGTGGAATCCATTGTGTGAATACGTTTTTTGTCACTGTGACCTTGACCTTTGACCTAGTGACCTGAAAATCAACAGGGGTCATTTGCCAGTCATGATCAATGTACCTATGAAGTTTCATGATCCTAGGCCTAATTATTCTTAAGTTATCCGGAAACCATTTTACTGTCACTGTGACCTTGACCTTTGACCTAGTGACCTGAAAATTTATACGGGTGATATGCCAGTCAAGATCAATGTACCTATGAAGTTTCATGATCCTAGGTTTAAGCATTCTTGAGTTATCATCTGGAAACCATTTTACTGTTTGGAGTCACTGTGACCTTGACCTTTGACCTAATGACCTGAAAATCAATAGGGATCATCTGCCAGTCATGATCAAAGTTCCTATGAAGTTTCATTATCCTAGACGAAGGCATTCTTGAGTTATCATCCGGAAACCATTTTACTGTTTCGAGTCACTGTGACCTTAACCTTTGACCTAGTGACCTGAAAATCAATAGGGGTCATCTGCCAGTCATGATCAATGTTCCTATGAAGTTTCATGATCCTAGGTTTAAGCATTTTTGAGTTATCATCCGGAAACCATTTTACTGTTTCGAGTCACTGCGACCTTGACCTTTGACCTAGTGACCTGAAAATCAATAGGGGTCACCTGCCAGTCATGATCAATGTACCTATGAAGTTTCATGATCCTAGGCGTAAGCATTCTTGAGTTATCATCCGGAAACCATTTTACTATTCCAAGTCACTGTGACCTTGACCTTTGACCTAGTGACCTGAAAATCAATAGGGGTCATCTGCCAGTCATGATCAATTTACCTATGAAGTTTCATGATCCTAGGCCTAAGCGTTCGTGAGTTATCATCCGGAAACCATTTTACTATTTTAAGTCACTGTGACCTTGACCTTTCACCTAGTGACCTGAAAATCAATAGGGGCCATCTGCCAGTCATGATCAATGTACCTATTTAGTTTCATGATCCTAGGCCACAGCATTCTTGAGATAGATGGACCGACCGACATGTGCAAAACAATATACCCCCTCTTCTTCCAAGGGGGGCATAAAAAAAGTCTGATAAAGAGAGACAACTCAAAATCAAAATGTGCATTGTTACTGATTGTTCATAGTTACATGGTTGTTTCAAAATCAATATATTTTTAGTTGTGGCAACCTTGACCTTGGAGATATTGATGTAATTCTTTTGTGCGACACACCGTCCAATAATGGTGAACAAATTTGCCAAATGATTTTAAAATGTCACAATGAATGACATAGTAATGGCCCAGACAAGCTCATTTATGGCCATTTTTGACCTTAAAACTCAAATTGTGACCTTGACCTTGGAGATATTGACGTATTTCTTTCGTGCGACACACCGTCTAATGATGGTGAACAAATCTGCCAAATGATTTTTAAATCTGACAATGAACGACAGAGTTATGGCCCGGACAATCTTGTTCAGCCCGCCCGCCAGCTGCCCGCCGACATTCGCCAATCTAATAACCAGTTTTTTTCTTCGAAAAACCTGGTTAATAAAACCAATGTATTGACTAAGTTTCACGATGATTAGGCAAATAATGTGACTTTTATAGTGTTCGATCACAAGGTTTCTCTCTAGTCACATAAGGAAAACTGCCCCACCCCCCTGGCAGCCATGTTTTTTGACCGATCGGGACCATTTGCGAACACATCTGAGATATATATATAACCAATCTTTTCACCAAATTTCATGATGATCAGGCAAAAAATGTGACTTCTAGAGTGTTCACAAGCTTTTTTTACTATGTATAAATATAAGAAAACTCCCCCCCCCCCCCGGCAGCCATGTTATTCAACTGACCGGAACCATTTTCGAACTCAACTCTCATATCAAAGAAACAAATGTTCTGACCAAATTTCATGAAAATTGGGCAAAAAATGTGACTTCTAGAGTGTTCACATGTTTTCACTATACATGTATACATATAGAGAAAAATGCCCCGTCCACTGGCGGCCATGTTTTTTCACCGATCAGGATCATTTTCGAACTCGTCCAAGATATCAATAAAACCAATGTTTTGACAAACTTTCATGATGATTGGGCATAAATTGTGACTTCTAGAGTGTTTACAAGGTTTCTCTATAGCTAAATAAGGAAAACTGCCCCACCCACTGGCGGCCATGTTTTTCAATGAACCGGAACCACTTTTGAACTCAACCAACATATCATTTAGACAAACATTTTGACAAAGTTACATGAAGATTGGACATGAAATGTGACTTCTACAGTGTTTACAAGATTTTTCTTTTTTTTGACCTAGTGACCTAGTTTTTGACCCGGCATGACCCAGTTTCGAACTCGACCGAGAAATTATTGGGACAAAGCTTCTCACCAAGTTTCATGAAGATCGGAAAAGAAATGTGCCCTCTAGAAAATACACTGTATTATTATGAAAACATTAATAGTCAAAGGGGAGTAACTACTGTAAACTTAAATGCAATATTTATAAGAGTTGTCTCGCATGTTACATGACCTTAATTCATGATTGTTTACAAGCCTTTTTACTATATAAATATAAGGAAAAATGCCCGTCCCCTTGGCAACCATGTTTTTCAACGGACCTGAACCATTTTGGAACTCAACTCTCATATCAAGGAAACAAATGTTCTGACCAAATTTCATGAAAATTGGGCCAAAAATGTGACTTCTAGAGTGTTGACATGTTTTCACTATATACATATAGAGAAAAATGCCCCACCCACTGGCGGCCATGTTTTTTCACCGATCTGGACCGTTTTCAAACTCGTCCGAGAAATCAATAAAACCAATGCTTTGACCAACTTTCATGATGACTAGGCAAAAATTGTGACTTCTCAAGTGTTAACAAGGTTTCTCTATAGCCAAATAAGGAAAACTGCCCTGCCCACTGGCGGCCATGTTTTTCAATGAACCGGAACCACTTTTAAACTCAACCAACATATCATTTAGACAAACATTTTGACAAAGTTACATGAAGATTGGACATGAAATGTGACTTCTACAGTGTTTACAAGATTTTTCTTTTTTTTGACCTAGTGACCTAGTTTTTGACCCGGCATGACCCAGTTTCAAACTCGACTGAGATATCATTGGGACAAAGCTTCTGACCAAGTTTCATGAAGATCGGAAAAGAAATGTGCCCTCTAGAAAATACACTGTATTATTATGAAAACATTAAGAGTCAAAGGGGAGTAACTACTGTAAACTTAAATGCAATATTTATAAGAGTTGTCTCGCATGTTACATGACCTTAATTCATGATTGTTTACAAGCCTTTTTACTATATAAATATAAGGAAAAATGCCCGTCCCCCTGGCAACCATGTTTTTCAATGAACCGGAACCATTTTCGAACTCAACTCTCATATCAAGGAAACAAATGTTTTGACCAAATTTCATGAAAATTGGGCCAAAAATGTGACTTCTAGAGTGTTGACATGTTTTCACTATATACATATAGAGAAAAATGCCCCACCCACTGGCGGCCATGTTTGTTCACCGATCTGGACCGTTTTCGAACTAGTCCGAGAAATCAATAAAACCAATGTTTTGACCAACTTTCATGATGATTAGGTAAAAATTGTGACTTCTAGAGTGTTTACAAGGTTTCTCTATAGCTAAATAAGGAAAACTGCCCTGCCCACTGGCGGCCATGTTTTTCAACGGACTGGAACCACTTTTGAACTCAACCAACATATCATTAAGACAAACATTTTGACAAAATTACATGAAGATTGGGCATGAAATGTGACTTCTACAGTGTTTACAAGTTTTTTCTTTTTTTTGACCTATTGACTAGTTTTTGACCTGGCACGACCCAGTTTCGAACTCGACCGAGATTTCATTGGGACGAAGCTTCTGACCAAATTTCATGAAGATCTGAAATAAATGTGGCCTCTAGAGTGTTTACGAACAAATGTGGACAGACGGACGGACGGATGGACAGAAGACGGACAAAGACCGGTCATAAAAGCTCACCTGAGCAATCAGGTGAGCTAAAAACGCACTAAGTGACCCTGTGACCTAGTTCTTGACCTGGCATGACCCATATTTGAACTTGACCTAGACATCATCTAGATACAACATCTGACCAAGTTTGGTGAAGATCAGATGAAAACAAGCAAATCCATTGAACTGATATCCCCCGCCAATATGCTTCTGGACACAAAAGTGTTATATTTGACACAAAAAAAGCATTTTTTTAAGATACAAAGGGCCACATGTCCGTTATTAGCAGATGGTGTACAATGCCATTTGGCGTGCATCATCCTCTTACCCATATATATACTCATACCAAGTTTCAATGAAATCCGCAAAAGCACTTCCAAGATATGACTCCGGACACAAAAGTGCCAGACGGACGGAAGGACGGACAACACCAAAACAATATCCCTCCGCCTATGGTGGGGGATAACAACTTGAATTAGAGAGCGGACACTTAATACTGACCGACAAGCTCACTCATATATACCCCCCTAAACTTCGTTTGTGGGGGTATAACAAACAACTAGAAATACGGAGTAGGTTAAGTGATTAAACTTTTTATAAACTTAAGATCAAAATTTTAGTTGGAGAAATTGAGCTGAAACATCAAAGAATACAGAAAAGTTATAAATCAGGAATGATTACCCCAAATGGCCTTCCTAATTTTAAGTAACAGACAGTCAACCCAAAATTATTATTAGCAATAGTGAGCATTTCCGCAACATTAATCGCAATATTATCCAAATCTGCAAAGTTATGCAATATCCAATCTGCACAGTTATGCAAATCCGCAAAGTTCCGCAATGTAAAGCAATTCCGCGATATGCAAATCCGAAAAGTGACTTACTATCCAGATAAAAGCCAAATATGAGCTGGGAGTTACCAATATATCTGAGCAAAACCCATCTCAACAACAAAACCCCCCACAATATTTACTCTTTTTTTTGCATTTGTTTTGCATTTGTTGTGTTTCAAGTAATTTTTTAAACATATCTGAAATGAACAAAAGAGTGCCGTCGTCAAAAAGATTTTACCATAAATTATATATTTTTTTGCATAAGATTAGACAGTCTCAAAGTATTCATTTCCTATCTTTTACCTATAAGATGTTATTATATGAAAAATATGAAAATACAAATACCGGTAACTTAATAAAAACAACAACAAAAAAGTCCATAAATCAAACAAAGTTTGCTTTCACAACTTCCATTGACCAAAAGCCCACACTAACAGCTTTTGCAAACATATCATTTAAGGCATTAGTAATTCAGATACCCAAAATAGATTCAGATTTCAACTGCATAACATTGCAAAGTTGCATTAATCCCATTTGTACCAACCACAGACACTGTGCCCCAACTGCACATGTCTGTATGTTTCACAAAAGACAAAATGACATAGAGCCATAGTTCAGTTAGAACTAGTCGCAGGCAAATTTCTTTTCTACACGATCATTTTCACATTACGGTCATTTAATTGTGAGACTTTGAGCAAGATCAAAACAGCAGATAAAGAAGAGTTGAAAACACAAAATTGTGGGACTATTAATGCTTATGTGGGAAAACAAATTAACATAATTCAGCCCAAACTTGTTGCAGATAAAACTCCTGTGTTTACCATCATCTACACATTGAGGGTAATCAGTTGTGAAATTTTGAGCAAGGTTCAACAGTTACTTAAAGAGGAATTGAAAACACAAAATTTTGGGACTATTTATTCTTAAAAGGAAAAACAGACAAAGGGCTGTAATTCTGCTAAAACTGGTTGCAGCCATGGTTCTTTTCTTGTGATCAACTACACATTTAGGAAATTCAAAAGTGAAATTTGAGAAAGATCCTCTCAGTAGTTCAAACGAAGTCGAAAACACATTTTTTTTACTTAACAATACTAAAATGGAGAAACAAAAAAAGGGCCATTATCCTGCAAAAATTTCTTTTTTAGTGATCTCTGCACCTTCAAGTCATTCACATGTGAAATTGACCCAGTAGTTGAATAGGAGCTTTGGTGCATAATTGCTGACGTACAGAAGTACATATGGACAAGTGCAATTCCTAATGGCTACCTTTTGATGGGAATACAAAAACTGTCATATTCAATCATAATTATAATTCTCACCTTTACCAAAGTCCTTCAGCACTGGACTGTTTGTGACCAATGGCGACGTCATCACTGTCTGTATGACCTCCAAGGAGATGCCAGTCTTTTCACATATAAACATGCAGGGGAGGCAACCAGCAAAGATTTCAAGGTCAATATCACCATGATAGTGACTCAGCAATCTGATTGCTTGTTTGGCACACACCTCCCTACCAGAGAAATCAGATTGTTAAGTCGGATCATTCCTGTAATTGCATTAACCCTTTACCACATAGATACATATTTTGACTTGTTTGTAGTCCCATAGAATATTAAATTAAATTAAAGACCTTTTTTACTAAATTCAAGTTTTAAAGGCATCATTTATAACCCTTAGATACTGATGAGCAGCAAACAGAATAAAACCTGAACAGACTGTGAGTGACTCGCTGGCTGTTCTGGTTTTATGCTGTTTGCAAATAGCCATTTTCATTTTGCTTCTGAGAGGGAAAGCGTTAAGTACTCCATTCAGAATACAATCAACTCAATACATGAATGCAAGTTTTGGAGAAAGAAACTACTAAATTTGGTCAACAGACTTCCTTAACCGCAGCCATGGAAATTCAAAACTTGTCGTTATGGAAGTTCTACTATATGATGTATAAGCCCAGTTTATGTGGGAAAAAACTCAGTCCACCCATAAATCATAAGCAGATTGCAAATAAGATAATGGTAAATATTTACCTGCTAGTCTATCTTTAGTAAAGTAAAACAATAATTAAATATTATTACAGCTAAGCAAGGTTTATTTCACTACACTCACCATTTTTTGGTTACAACTCCTTTCATGACAATGCTCTGAAGCAGACCCAGGGTTGTCTTCCCATCAATGATTATCTCCCATAGCTCCTGTACCAAAAATTATTCGATGTGACATCTGAATTTATGACACTAAGAATGTATTCAGATTTTTTAACGAATTTTAAAGAGAGACCAAAACGTAGTCTGACACTATATTATTTGCTGTTATTTTATAATAACAGTTTTAAGAGTCCCATAATATTTTGATATTTTAGGAAGCTTTATGCATCATAAAAAGTGTAGTTAACCATCATATTTAACATGTATTCTGTTCCTTTAAAAAAAATTGCCACCAGTGGGCAAAGCAATTTTTCCTTGTACTAACTTGAAAGTCAAATTCAAATTGAAGCTGAAAAATTATATAATTATTTTATACATTAAAATTGTTTTCACTTTAAACCACTTGTCTTCAGGTAATTTTCACATTTATCAATGCACTCAGTCTAGCATTCCTTGAACTCTGCCGCTACCAACAGAGTCAGGTACAAAGTTGTGAGTTTCACCTGTCCCACTGCCAGCACCGCAGACACCACCTCCGGATCCTCATCTCCCAGTCTCAGCAGCAGGCAATCCTTCAGGAAACCCACGTCATCCAACTGAAAGTAAGGCTTCAAGCTTGATTTGTATGTTTATGACAGATGAAAGCCACAGTCCAGGAAAACAGATTAAAACAAGAGCTGTGTTTGTCAGAAACACAATGCCCCATATTGCACCGCTTTGAAATACAATTTCAATATATCATTTGGCAGGTTTACAAATTATCTCCCTTTTAAAGCTTATTACTTCCCTTGGATTGTATGTGTTTACTTTTGACCTTGAAGGATGACCTTGACCTTTCACCACTCACAATGTGCAGCTTCATGAGATACACATGCATGCCAAATATCAAGTTGCTATTTTCAATTTAAAAAACGTTATGACCAAAGTTTAACGTAGGTTAAAGTTTTGGTTAAAATTTTGGGACACACACAATGAATGAATGAATGACAGACTGACAGACAGACAGGCCAAAAACAATATACCCCCGATCTTTTGATCCGGGGGCATAAAAACACACTGTTTTTTTCTTGTTTTTTTCTAAGTGCTCTTTTTTTCTAAGTGTTCCGATGAAAAAAATTACTGCAGTTTCAGTCCATACTGAAAGGTAACTTTAAGGCTTATGTTTGATTCTGATCTTCTCAATCTCTCAAGATTTTTTTTTTGACTAAGTAGGGGTTCTTCCTAGGGAACTTACTCAAGTGTGTCTACAGAAGACTAAAGATTTAAGACACCATCGCACACAGACAAATTGGCATCAACTACACACACAATATCACCCACTATACCTCTGCCCTGCTTGCTATCAAAGTGGTTACGGCCTTCTCCCTCACAGAGGCAAGTCGGTGGTTGAGAGACAACACGAGGCTCGTCTCGGAGTCTGTCACCAGCTGGTGGGGCACAGAGAGCACGTACAGGTTCAGGAACTCCTGGACCAGTTCCCGGTCATGCTGCGTCTCCGACTCAGAAAGTCGCCGCGACACAGCCCGGTCAACCGCAGCGGAATGCCTGTGTTTGGAATAGGAATAGGTTTGGAATTTCTTTTCAGTGTTAAATGCGAGACCCCTAACTGTGAACAACATATCAATTGTCTTTGACGATAGAAAAAGGTAGTGTATTAACACCCGCGCAAACTGCCAGAAAAAATAAATAGACACTACCCCTCTCCTGATACCCTCCAGCATGCCAATAATAATTTTGTTAATAATAATGATTGCAGCTGTTATGCAAACAATGACACAAAAGTTGTCTACACTGAACCAAAAATATGACTGCACATATACCTTGTTTTAAGTTTCATTGCATTAAAAAAAAATAATTCAATATTCAAATGAAATATGAATTTTGGATTCGAATATTTGGACTATTTTCCAAAATCCGTTCCCATTCCTTAAAACAAACTCAAGAAACCTATTATAGTTTATTGGAAAAAATTGCAACTTTTTGGGAAAATTTTGGTGAGCTTTTTGGGCAAAAATGTTACTGTTTGCCATTGGGAAACAGCCTGTAAGAGGCTGTAATTTTAGGTAAAAACAAGCAAATTCGTTGAATTGATATCCCACGCCAACATGCTTCTGGACACAAAAGTGTTATATTTGACACTCAAAAAAGCATTTTTTCAAGATACAAAGGGCCGTAACTCCGTTATTAACAGATGGTGTACAATGCCATTTGGCGTGCATCATCCTCTTATCCATATATATACTCATACCAAGTTTCAATGAAATCCGCCAAAGCACTTTGAAGATATGGCTCCAGACACAAAAGTGCCGGACTGACGGACGGAAAGACGGACGGATGGACGGACAATGCCAAAACAATATCCCTCCGCCTATGGCGGGGGATAATAATCACTGGACCCTTAACATAAGTGTTAGGTTATAATTAAATACTTGTAGTAGAAAGATTGATATGGAGATGTTGCACATTTACATTAACCAAAAACATACAAAAAGGGGGCATTATTCTGCTTAATTGCAGGTAAGAGTTTTGGGACTTGATCAGTGACCTCACACAATAACTCCAAACACATGTGTGAGTTTTCAATTGAATACATGCAATAGAAACATGGAATATTATGCAGACACCAAAGCCAACATTTGGGTGAGTAGTGTACCCAGTAGCTTTGACAATTCAGAGAGAAATTAAGCCAAAATGAAGGAAGGTGAGTACATCAATGTTCACTTGTAGTGTTACAGCCAGGTGAACCCCCACCCCCATCAAAGGTGTAATACAAATACTAAAGAATGCTACATACTTTCCTTCTAGCTGTCGGACAATGCCTTGCAGGCTGTCTTTGATCCTGTCATCAACGTCCTCCTCCAGATACTTGTTGCCATGATGAATATACACCGATAGGAACCGACTGTAAATATATACGGAGAGGAACTGACTGCATATATATACAGAGAGGAACTGACTGCAAATATGCACAGAGAGGAACTGACTGCAACTATACATGAAGAGGAAATGACTGACAATATACACAAAGAGAGACTGCAAATATCAACAGAAAGAAAATGACTGCAAATATACACAGAGAGTGACTGCAAATATACACAGAGAGGATCTGACAGCAAATAAACACAGAGAGAAACTGACTGCAAATATGGACAGAGAGGAACTGACTGCAAATATACACAGAGAGTAACTGAATGCAAATATACACCGAGAGAATCTGACAGCAAATATACACAGAGAGGATCTGACAGCAAATATACACAAAGAGGAACTGACTGCAAATATACACAGAGAGAAACTGACTGCAAATATACACAGAGAGGATCTGACAGCAAATATACACAGAGAGCAACTGACTGCAAATATACACATAGAGTAACTGACTGCAAATATACACAGTGAGTAACTGACTGCAAATATACCCAGAGAGGAACTGACTGCAAATATACACAGAGAGCAACTGACTGCAAATATACACAGAGAGCAACTGACTGCAAATATACACAGAGAGGAACTGACTGCAAATATACACAGAGAGGCATTGACTGCAAATATACACAGAGAGGATCTGACTGCAAATATACACAGAGAGGAACTGTCTGCAAATATACACAGAGAGGAACTGACTGCAAATATACACAGAGAGGCATTGACTGCAAATATACACAGAGAGTGACTGCAAATATACACAGAGAGGATCTGACAGCAAATAAACACAGAGAGAAACTGACTGCAAATATGGACAGAGAGGAACTGACTGCAAATATACACAGAGAGTAACTGAATGCAAATATACACCGAGAGAATCTGACAGCAAATATACACAGAGAGGATCTGACAGCAAATATACACAAAGAGGAACTGACTGCAAATATACACAGAGAGAAACTGACTGCAAATATACACAGAGAGGATCTGACAGCAAATATACACAGAGAGCAACTGACTGCAAATATACACATAGAGTAACTGACTGCAAATATACACAGTGAGTAACTGACTGCAAATATACCCAGAGAGGAACTGACTGCAAATATACACAGAGAGCAACTGACTGCAAATATACACAGAGAGCAACTGACTGCAAATATACACAGAGAGGAACTGACTGCAAATATACACAGAGAGGATCTGACTGCAAATATACACAGAGAGGATCTGACTGCAAATATACACAGAGAGGAACTGTCTGCAAATATACACAGAGAGGAACTGACTGCAAATATACACAGAGAGGAAATGACTGCAAATATAGACAGAGAAGAACTGACAGCAAATATACACAGAGAGGAACTGTCAGCAAATATACACAGAGGAACTGTCTGCAAATATACACAGAGAGGAACTGACTGCAAATATACACAGAGAGGAAATGACTGCAAATATACACAGAGAGGAACTGACTGCAACTATACATGAAGAGGAAATGACTGCCAATATACACAGAGAGAGACTGCAAATATCAACAGAAAGAAAATGACTGCAAATATACACAGAGAGTGACTGCAAATATACACAGAGAGGATCTGACAGCAAATAAACACAGAGAGAAACTGACTGCAAATATGGACAGAGAGGAACTGACTGCAAATACACACAGAGAGTAACTGAATGCAAATATACACCGAGAGAATCTGACAGCAAATATACACAGAGAGGATCTGACAGCAAATATACACAAAGAGGAACTGACTGCAAATATACACAGAGAGAAACTGACTGCAAATATACACAGAGAGGATCTGACAGCAAATATACACAGAGAGCAACTGACTGCAAATATACACATAGAGTAACTGACTGCAAATATACACAGAGAGTAACTGACTGCAAATATACCCAGAGAGGAACTGACTGCAAATATACACAGAGAGCAACTGACTGCAAATATACACAGAGAGCAACTGACTGCAAATATACACAGAGAGGAACTGACTGCAAATATACACAGAGAGGCATTGACTGCAAATATACACAGAGAGGATCTGACTGCAAATATACACAGAGAGGAACTGACTGCAAATATACACAGAGAGGATCTGACTGCAAATATACACAGAGAGGATCTGACTGTTAATATAGACAGAGAGGAACTGACTGCAAATATACACAGAGAGGATCTGACTGCAAATATACACAGAGAGGAACTGACTGCAAATATACACAGAGAGGATCTGACTGCAAAAATACACAGAGAGGAACTGACTGCAAATATACACAGAGAGGAACTGACTGCAAATATACACAGAGAGGATCTGACTGTTAATATAGACAGAGAGGAACTGACAGCAAATATACACAGAGAGGAACTGACAGCAAATATACACAGAGGAACTGTCTGCAAATATACACAGAGAGGAACTGACTGCAAATATACACAGAGAGGAAATGACTGCAAATATACACTGAGAGGAACTGACTGCAAATATACACAGAGTGGAACTGACTGTAAATATACACAGAGAGGAACTGACAGCAAATATACACAGAGTGGAACTGACTGCAAATATACACAGAGAGGATCTGACTGCAAATATACACAGAGTGGAACTGACTGTAAATATACACAGAGAGGAACTGACAGCAAATATACACAGAGAGGAACTGACTGCAAATATACACAAAGAGGAACTGACTGCAAATATACACAGAGTGGAACTGACAGCAAATATACACAGAGAGGAACTGACAGCAAATATACACAGAGAGGAACTGACAGCAAATATACACAGAGAGGAACTTACAGCAAATATACACAGAGAGGATCTGACTGCAAATATACACAGAGTGGAACTGACTGTAAATATACACAGAGAGGAACTGACAGCAAATATACACAGAGAGGAACTGACTGCAAATATACACAGAGAGGAACTGACTGCAAATATACACAGAGTGGAACTGACAGCAAATATACACAGAGAGGAACTGACAGCAAATATACACAGATAGGAAATGACTGCAAATATATACAGAGAGGAACTGACTGCAAACTCAACAGTGGACATATTCTACTTGTTGCCATGACATATATATACCAACAGGTTTTTTTGTCTTCCCTTACCAGAATTATTTCCCCTAAAAATACAATTTCCCCTCCAAGAATATCATTTTTCACCAAAACATATCTTTTTTTAGTATTTATTTAAGCTTTAAATAGAATATTGTTAATTTTGATTGCTTAATTATCCATCGTAATACTAGCTGATTTGCGGTGTTCGCGGAGCGTCTACGGAGTTGGATTAGAATGTCCAGTGTGCAGTTCCTGTTAATTTTTGCAAAGTCATGCAGAACATTTCGCACTTTATCGCTGTAAATGTATATACTCGATTGTACTTCCTTGCTGTATTATATATTATGCTCTCCATGAATGGAGGAAAATAAAAGTCTATCTATCTATCTCTTTGTTTCAATGAAATTGTTTCAATGAACTTGTACGCAATTTGAACAATAAACGAAAACCGGTCTGCACCAGAACATGAGCCATCGCTTGACCTTACTGTAATTGAAGCGCACGTGGTAGCTGGCCAATCAACATTGAGTTCGCTCACACAGAGTCTAATATTGGGTCATTCATGCGCAGACACTGTTTACATGGAATACACAGTTTATATTGTCGTCTGCCAACAATATAGCGGCCGATGGCAATCGTCGATTTTAAAGATAAACAAATGAAAAAGAAGCGTAACAATAAATAAATAATTTCTAAGCTGATCATTTATACACCTTTCTACCGACTATAGATCTGAATTAAAGGATGATAATTAAATAATTAGTTCTATGTCGATGATGTAACACGTAACACCTTTTTCAGTTTCTGCCGATTATCGTTTGAAATTAAAAGGTGATAATTAAGTTGTTTTTTACCCACAAACTATGCTATTGTAAAGCAATATGTCAATAAAATTGTATATTAATTACGTATTTGCTAGGTAACTGGTTTTCATTGTCTGCAGTCAAATGATATGCACATTTTATTTCATTTGCAAAACGCACACAATTTTTTGTACGGTCGTTTTCGGATACATTATTTTTCGTCGATTATAATTTATTTTTGAAGTTCTTTATAGAACAAATAGAATGACGAATACACATGCGGTGATACGGACGATGTGGTTTATAATATTTCGAATTGTATTCACTTGAAATTTCGATTGGAAATACTATTTAAAAAAAACAATTAATAAGGGCTCTGGGTGAGGTGGGGGGCTTTGCCCTATATTTCTTATGGGTTCCTACGGCTGCTATTCCAAGACCCCCGGCCTAATTTTCAGGATTTAAAATTTGGGACAATCGGCACCACTGTTAAATGAACATGTATAAAAATAACTTATGTTTGCACTTTGACAAGTACCATAATCATTATTTCTATATTGAAAACTGTATGTTGTATTATGATATGTGATATGCCCTTGTTGTCATTAAAAGAAAAATAAACCAGTTGATAGTATACATGTATATATAATATAGACATTGATTAAAACTGTTTTTATTTTTTCCCCAAATATGTCTCTTTCGCACTCTATTTTCCCCTTTTACCAAGCGTCCAGCATCTTTCCCTTTTTCTAAAAAAAACCCTGCAATGGAACTGACAACAGTGGACGAAATCTACTTGTTACCATGATGAATATAGAGGAACTGACTGCAAATACAACTAGAGCTTTGTCACAGACGTGACGAATACCTCCACATGCCGCATTGACACAGAATATTTTGCATGTTGTCTTCACAAAAAAACAGAGCACACCATGCTCAATGTTTAAAACGCACTAAGTGACCCCGTGACCTGGGTTTTGAACCTGCATGGCCCATGTACGAACTTGACCTACACATCATCTAGATACAACTTCTGACCAAGTGTGATGAAGATCGGATGAAAACTACTTGAATTAGAGAGCGACAGACAAACCGACCGACCGACCAACCGACAGACAAACAAGCTCACTCATATATACCGCCCTAAACTTCGTTTAGTGGGGGTATAACAAAGAACACTTTTTTTGCTGCCATGATGAATATATACCTTGAAGAAGTCTCTTGAAATGCAACAGAGGACACATTGTGTACATACCAGGACATAATGACCTTTTAAATATACTGCAAAGTATTTGGGTACTGTGATGATCTATTTAGCAATGTGGTTCCAACATCAAATGTAATCACAATTTTTACTTTCAGATTGAAGAATAACAACACAAGCGTACACGTCCACCAACAATTGTGATGCATTATGGGACTAAGCGTACAGTAAAATTGTGACATCAAGGTCTGTGTACACAATAACAGAGGAAAGAGGTATTATTTTCTACCTGTTTCATGACGTACATATACAGAGATACAGAGTGGAACTGATTGTTTATACAAGAATAGGCACATTGCAGAATTTCATTTTAAATAAAAAAATTCATACATGTCATACATTTTTTAAACATTAATTAAAAACATTTTTGGTCAATGAATACAACTTCTAAATCAGCAGCAACTTTTACATTAAAGTTGCACAAATCTCCTTTTGCATGATCTCTGAGCTGTGCAAATGTTTGCGTGCGAAACTTTCCATACATTCTCAATATTTTCTAATTACTTGCAGTGCCTTCCCGAAGAATTTTTTCAGGCGCCCCGGGTGTGGGATAGGGAGGGGTGTCCCCTCCCGACGTTGATCAAAAAAAAATTTAACATGTCAATTCACGTTCTATGGTGCGTTATAACTCAAAGAAAAACAGCGTCAAAAGACGTCATTTGGTGCGCTATGCCTCTTCAAAAAAATCCCCCAGTCATTTAAAAATATATATTTTTTATATTGTTTAATTGTTTTAAAACTTTTCCGCACAGATAGTAAAATCCCGACTCGAACGATTCCCCAATACATCCGTTTCAACCCGACTCTATTACTGTATACTTACTATTTTTCAAGTGTCTATTTATTACCCGATAATCCCGTTTATTCCGTTTTTATCAATCTCTTTCTGGTAAATATTTACGATAAAAGCTTTCAGTTATTTCTTTAACAAAAACCTTGCCATTTTTTAAGTGACTATTTATAGATTTGATGAAATATTGCCTCTGAATATGCGTCAATCCCCTGACCTGTTGTGTGCTTGTTAAAACGCTAAATACACGCCATTTGTATGCAATAGACGCGACGTTGTACATGCTGCCTAATTTTCGCGCTCTTTTTGATTGAGAAAAAGATTCGACACAAAATAAATTTGCACTGCTAATTTGAAGCAAAAATATTTAACGTTGCGGTTACATTTACATTCGGAAGTGTGTTTCGGATTAAAAACGCGTTACCATCGACTTACGGGAATGGGTTTCGGATTACAAACTTAATTATTCCCATTTGAGATTTCAACAAATATTAACCGTTGCGTTATAAATTCAACGATCATTTGTTTAAACACTTTACGAGTCGAATAAATGTTTTGACGGAATTATGCATGAAATTCACGTTGTCCACGAGGAACACGGCCGGTTGCCATCATCAGTCTTTTAACTATCGATAATCGGACGAAACATTTACAAGTGTGCGTAATTAATTCAACGAAAATTTGTAAAAGCGCATTACGTGTCGAATAAATGTCAGAAAAACGAGGTTAATCAGTTCTTTAAATGGACATGTTGAAATATACATGTATTGGAATTAAATAAATTGTTATCACATAATTGTAACCGGGAGTCATTTGCACAACTTACTCGCTATAATAATTAATTGTTTACCACTTGCAAATAATTTCTCGTATTAATTATGAGTCATAGGTAACACTTGTTTACAGTAAAAAGGTGTGATGATGATTTTAATGTTCTGTACTGTACTAATTACCGGTTTATATTACTCAAATGGTACAACTCCTTACTAATCAAGCTGCGATAAACTCTTACTTCATGCCCGACGTCAATCAAAAATAATGGTCGATAGTTAACCCCGCCCTCATAAGCATTCGCGTAACCGATTGGACGATGAACTTCACAGTTTGACGACTGGAAAGTTACCAGATACATCCTTGTCAGCATTTATATGACCGTGTAATGTGGCTAGAATAATCGATACGCGCGTCATGCTATTCTCTTATCAGTGGATTATCCATTACCCCATGTGGTGTTTATGGCGATTACTTGTGAAAGTAGGTACAAAGTGCTCTTTTAAAACAGTGACTATTGATACACTGATAGGGAAACCTTGATTTTTTTGGACAATCTCCACTTTCTTTTACTGAAGAATACACTGATCGGAAAATTTCAAGCGCCCCGGGGACTCTGATTTCGAAATTCAAGCGCCCCGGCAAGGGGCGCTTAAATGGCCTGGGGAAGACCCTGTACTTGGTAATCTCTTACACCTTCTTAATAGCTGAAAACACACAGAGCTAACCACTTACTATGCTGCTTCTTCAGCTATGTTATCAGGAAGCTTGACAGTCGACAAGAGCCTGTGCAACATGGGCATATGGTCATGCAAGCCTCCTGTGGACTCTGATTGGCTGCTCTCGCCACTGGTTGCTATGCCGACCGCGTGTTTGAAGGCGGCAGGAATGAGACGGTCCAGCAGACGGGAGAGGAAGTCGTTTGCGTCGATCTGGGCATACAGCTGGCTGATTGCATCGATCACTCCAAAGTGCTTGCACAGGCACTTGAAAGACCTGTGAACAAGATAGCACCAAACACAGATTTTAAGAGAGCATGCATTTTTTATACATTTGTTTGCTCAATGTGTCAAACAAACACTGAAAATTAAAGCATGATATTATTCTGCATCAAATAAAAAGTGTCTATTTACATAGTGCTTTCACAAGTTAATGTCATTTACTTGAAATTTAATACAGCTGAATCTAGAGCTTACTTTCCTAATAATGAATTAGACAAGAGATGTGTTTGTCTGAAACACAATGCCCCCTTCTTCGCGCTTTGAAGCCATATATTTGACCTTGAAGGATGACCTTGACCTTTCACCACCCAAAATGTGCAGCTCTATGAGATACACATGCATACCAAATATCAAGTTGCTGTCTTCAATATTGCAAAAGTTATGACCAATGTTAATGTTTTCGGATGGAGGACGGACGGACAGTTCAAAAACTTTATGCCACCCTTCAGGGGCATAAAAATGACCATAATTTTCAAGAAAGGAAATGATCTGTTCCAAGCTGCTTTTGGGATTCTTCTGACAACATTTTTTAACTCGGTCAAAACAACACAAGAACAAATAATCTGAGCATACTTCACGATTATTGTGCAAAAAATTGACTTTTAGATTATTCACCAAACATTTATTTCATTGCATCTAGTGACCAAATATTTGACCACACAGACAATTTCAAAATCAACTGATATATTATTAAGACAAATGTTCCTTACCAAGTTCAATATGCAAAAAATATGTGGCCCTTAAGAGTGTTCAAACGGTAATTGCTGATAACAAAAAAAAGGTGATCCCATAAAACATGACAGCCAGAGTCCAAGAATCATTATTTAAGAGCACTGAAACTTCTCCTACTTTTTGGTGATGTTCACAGAGGACATGTCCTGGGTCTGGAACATCAACATCAGACAGGCAACAGCTTCTGTGAGCAGGTCAGGCACAATATTCTGTAAACAGAAGAAGTACAAACAATAATAGCAAACGGTCATGCTAAAAAATTTAAATAAAAAATGAAGTTTTAATTGATTCCCGTAAATATCCTCATTATTTTTGGTCTGTTATTAAAAGAAATAGGTTTACAGCAACAACAAATGCATATATCAATCCCAATGAGTGGATTAGACACTTTCAGTCCTTGCTATTTAAGGAATCAGAATTTTGATGTACATTCAAATGCAAATTTTATCCACCAATGACGACCATGACCATTATATATTAAATTTGCACATAACTGACAATCAAATAATAAAAAGTATCACCCCGCTAAAGCGCAGACAATCTCAAGGTAAAGACGGGATTCAGCGGAATTCTACATAGATACTAAACACGTTATTACCCCTATTACAAATGTACTTTATTTCAAGAACATATGGCTCATCAATGTTTAGTTGTTGTGAGCTAACGCTTCAAATGTAACTTAAATTTGTCATAAGATCTTTGATAAAGCTTGGCCCCTCACGGAAATCTCAACACTTCTACTAACCTTAGCAATAACCTGCTGCAGAGTTTTCAGCAGGGATGACTTCAATTTGGCCTTGAACAGTAGCTGAGCCAGAATCATGTACGACGCGGCCTTGAACTCTTGTATACGAGACTGCATGCCCCGACTCAGGTGTGGTACCAGCATGGCCAGTAGCACCTCAGTGACAGCCCCTGATTCCAGGACCCCTATCACGGTGGTGGTGTAGAACGAGAACAGAACTCGGCACTTGGGGACCTGGTCCAACTCTGATAATACCTGGGAATGAACGGTAGGGTTTCAGAAATTACATTTGGTGTACTATGAATAAGTTAGGAGAAAGTAAAAAGATTAAAATATAGTTTTCATTTTGACATTTATATTGTCGATCGCTTAAGGTGAATGTTTGCAATCATTAAGTTTTGCTTCATAATATTAAAGTTTTTACACAAACAAAATAATTTATGCTTTTTGAAAAATACTCACATATCATTTAACAAGACAATTGCCAAGCAATATATGCCCCCTACCTGCTCCACCATTTTCAGAAATTCCAACATTGTCAGAATATTTTTTATTCTTTATTTGTTGCCGTAGCAACCAGAATTTTTAACATAGGAACAAAATGAAATGACGTGCATAATGTCCATATTGCCATCTATCCATATTTCAAGTTTCATGAAAAAATATAAAGAAATTTTAAAGTTATCGCAGGATCCAGAAAAGATACGGAAGTCATTACATACCAAATTTGGTAGCCCTATGCCATATGGTTATGAACAAGTTTGCACAAAATAGGCCTTATATAAGCAAATTTTCGATTTTTTGATCCCCAAGGGCAGGGTCAAATTTGACCCCAGGGGCATAATTTGAACAAACTTGGTAGAGGACTTTAAGATGTCACTACATAGCAAATTTGGTAGCCCTAAGCCCAATGGTTATGGACAAGAAGATTTTTAAAGTTTGTGCAAAATAGGCCTTATATAAGCAAATTCTCAATTTTTTACCCCCCCAGGGCAGGGTCAAATTTGACCCCATGGACATAATTTGAACAAACTTGGTAGAGGACTATAAGATGTCACTACATACTAAATTTGGTAGCCCTACGCCCAATGGTTATGGACAAGAAGATTTTTTAAGTTTGCACAAAATAGGCCTTATAAAAGCAAATTTTCATTTTTTTGACCCCCGGGGCAGGGTCAAATTTAACCGCAGGGGCATAATTTGTACAAACTTGGTAGAGGACTATAAGATGTCACTACATAGCAAATTTGGTAGCCCTAGGCCCAATGGCTACGGACAAGAAGATTTTTAAAGATTGCACAAATTAGGCCTTATCTAAGCCTATATTATATTTTTTTACCCCCGGGGCAGGGTCAAATTTGACCCCAGGGGAATAATTTGAACAAACTTGGTAGAGGACTATAAGATGTCACTACATACTAAATTTAGGCCCAATGGTTATGGACAAGAAGATTTATAAAGTTTGCACAAAGTAGGCCTTATATAAGCAAATTTTAAATTTTTTGATCCCCCGGGGCAGGGTCAAATTTGACCCCAGGGGCATAATTTGAACAAATTTGAAAGAGGTTCATCACATTAACATTCCTCAGAAATTTCTTCAGAATTGGACTAGTAGTTTAGGAGAAGAAGATATTTAAAGAAAAAGTTAACGCACGGACACACTGACGCAAACACGACGGATACAGAACCATGACATAAGCACCACTGGCCTTTGGCCAGTGGAGCTAAAACTACCATTTTCAGCAGTATTTCTAGTCTATTTGTTGGCATAGCAAACCAGAATTCTTGACGTAGGAACAAAATGAAATGACGTGCATAATGTCCATATTGCCATCTGTCCATGTTTCAAGTTGCATGAAAAAATATGAAAAACTTTTAAAGTTATCGCAGGATCCAGAAAAAAACACCATTTGCAGCAGTATTTCTAGTCTATTTGTTGGCATAGTAACCAGAATTTTTGACGCAGGAACAAAATGAAACGACATGCATAATGTCCATATTGCCATCTGTCCATGTTTCAAGTTGCATGAAAAAAAATGAAGAACTTTGTAAGTTATCACAGGATCCAGAAAACGCCATTTTCAGCAGTATTTCTAGTCTATTTGTTGCCAAAGCAACCATAATTCTTGACGTAGGAACAAAATAAAATGACGTGCATAATGTCCATATTGCCATCTATCCATATTTAAATTTTCATTAAAAAATATTAAGAACTTTTAAAGTTATCACAGGATCCAGAAAAAAACACCATTTTCAGCAGTATTTCTAGTCTATTTGTTGGCATAGCAACCAGAATTTTTGACGTATGAACAAAATGAAATGACGTCATAATGTCCATATTGCCATCTATCCATGTTTCAAGTTTATGCAAAATATTAAGAACTTTTAAAGTTATCACAGGATCCAGAAAAAAACACCATTTTCAGCAGTATTTCTAGTCTATTTGTTGGCATAGCAACCAGAATTTTTGACGTATGAACAAAATGAAATGACGTCATAATGTCCATATTGCCATCTATCCATGTTTCAAGTTTCATGAAAAAATACTAAGAACTTTTAAAGTTATCACAGGATCCAAAAAAAACACACCATTTTCAGCAGTATTTCTAGTGTATTTGTTACCATAGCTACCAGAATTTTTGACGTAGGAACAAAATGAAATGACGTGCATAATGTCCATATTGCCATCTATCCATATTTCAAGTTTCATGAAAAAATGTTGAGAACTTTTAAAGTAATCGCAGGATCCAGAAAAGTGTGACGGACGGAGACAAAACCATAAGTCCTCTCCGGTGAAACCGGTAGGGGACTAATTATATATATTTTGACAAAGCCCAGCTACAAATATTGACACAAACACAAATATGACATCACTATGAATGATACCTTGACATATCTCGGCACAGCATCACAGACAAAGGACAGGAAGGCAGAGTCAGTGCGGCAATGGTTCACGAGGGTCTTCCGTGTTAAGTGCACGCCAGATTTCTGCAGTGGCTCAAGCCAGTCCCATTTTGATGCAATTTTCGAATCAAACTTGATAAGTTGCAGCACTCGAACAAATATCTTACTCTCGTGGTAGGGTAAAAAGCAAATGAGAAGATCATCTGTGTTGTAAAAATGGATGTGGAACCTGGGATAATAAGACAAGCGATGTATGAAGCATGTATGAAGCAGTGACATAGTTACATCTGATAAATCTCAGATTAATTTGGAATATTTTTATAATGACTACCCAAAAACAGAATCCTTCAATTTTTATCTTTCATAAATATGTTCAATACTGCCTATCAAATGCGGCAATAGTAAAGTTGGTACAGTGGAAATTAAACATATAATAAACAGTTGCAAACAAAATCATAGATTTACTAAAGCAGATGCCCACTAGCTTGTGACAAGTTAAAATCAAGAAGGCAGTTGACTTATGTAAAGTAGGTTGCCAGTCAGGTAAGTCAATTGTGGCATAAGTTTAACCATTATATCCAGGGTTCCCGCTGTCGATCGCCATTGGCGCCAAAGGTGACAAAATAAATATTCTGGCGACTAATTTTTGCAAATGGTGATTTTTAAAAATGCGTATTTTATCTGCTTAATATTTCCTTCAAATAACATAAGACGCTCTGTTTACCAGCCGCTTTACGGCAGTCGTTATGCAATCGATTTCCGTGATGTAAGCGACACTGCTGAAATCAATGGAGCATGCAACTGTCGCAAAGTGGCATGCAATGGTGATATTTGCGATTATCTGGGGTGTTGTCACAAGTTATCTTAATTGGTTGGCAGTTTTATTGCTTCATAGATAAGGCAACATTGAAATATACCAACTTTGCGCTTCAATGTGAAGTGTTTGGCAGAGTGTTCGCAGCCGATTCAAGACCGTTACGTTGACAACCATGACACTCAAAAAGGTAAGTATGGATTGTTTTTGGAAAAATCGGTGTTATTATAGAAAATAATTAAACATTTTACATGTTTTGGTTCTATTTAAAAGTGACATGATATTTCTCTTGTCAAAATGGCAAGTTCAGAGAGTATAACGACTTTTAAAAAGTGAACATAAGATTCTAATAATGTTGAGACTCATTCAACAATGAAAACGGTCCCCCGCTTACATTCACCAGCTAACAAACAAAAACCAAACAAAGACAGTTGTTAATAAGAATTTCCTTTCCTTCAATATGATTTCCAAAACACAATCTATGCTGTGTGAACTCTTTATATCAATGCATTCACTTCCAGATGTACTGTTAAAAAAGATGAACATAGTAAAGCACATGAAAATCAATTTGACATTTGATATACACAAATGCATATTTTATTAGACTGTTGTGCTATGGGCTCTATGTAGTAGGTCATATGCTAGCATACATTAATATTATTTATATACTGCACATTAATTGATTATTATTAGTATTATATTAATATTATTTCCCTTTTTGTATTTGCAGATTACCAGAAAGCTGCTGAAGCACCCAAACTGTGGCAACATATTCAGGCTGCTAAGAAGGTGTCAATCAACAAGACTTACAACTGATTGAATGTGCCTTTATTTAATGAACACTGTTAAATGTGATGTTATTATTAATCATACTGTTATTAAACCAATTCATTTAACATACTGTAAAATGCTCAGTTTTTGTTTGTATTATAATAATATGATCTTCATTGCCCAAATGTACGTAGCCCCAGTGTGGCGACAACTTTTTTAATTTGGCGAAAGTCAGTGGCAACCACTTTTTAAAGCCCAGAGGGAACCCTGATATCTTTCTTTGCAGTTTTGAGTTATAATCTCCTTTGGGTAAATAGCAAAAGAGAAAATTAAAATCATCAACATTTCAGTGATGTCATTTATCTAAATAAACCAACCAGCAAAAGTTACCTGTGAATAAGCCATTCAAGTGCTTTATGTGCCGGCTTCAGCAAACAGAATGGAGACACTTTGATCAGAAAACGCTGAATTGCCAGGTCCAATTTCTCATTCACCTCTTTTGTCTTTACAGAACGTTCAAACGTGATGGACGAATCTCCATATAAACTTGTCTCAAACTCAGCAAAAGATGCATCTATTGTTTCTAATTCTTCTAAACCATTTAAACCTGGAAAGATGGTGAATACAAATTGTAGCAATTGTATATTATTTTTGATTTGGAAAGAATATCATAAGAAATCTTAATGTGTTCTTGTTCCATTTTAAGTTTAGACAGTGTATACAAACTTTGGGGATTATTGTAGATTAATTGGGTAAAAAACATTGTTTTTAGACTTGGGCATGTGTCAGATACTGTGACCCATATGTATTTATTTCATAAAGGGACATTTTTACTGTGCATGTGTTTTATGTAACACTTTTTTTTTCAAAATGTTGGCTCATATACTCAACTGTGTACCAGGTGTAAAATGAAAATTAAACTGCATACCACCAATGATTCATTAGATGCAAATGCAATTTGTCTAACTTTTATAACAAATATACCCTTGTCTATCATAACATGTATTTTAAAATAACTGTCAAAACAAATATCACACACAATGTTACTGAATTCTGTGTCCCCAATAATGACAATGTCCATTAAATTTTGTTCAGGCACATGGCACAGACCAAAATTTTGAAAATGGGTTCTATTTTTTTTTTTAATTAAAGGTGACCTACATCAATTTCTACATTTCTCCAAAGCTAAAACAAGCACACAAAGAAAGTTGTTACAAATGTAGGTATCGTAATGAATTGAAAAAACAGGGCATCCTTTTTTGAATTCAGACACATGGGTACCCTTGATTTAGAAATTTAGATGCAGGGTTGAACAGTTTTAATGTGTGCAGTTTCTCCTGTTACCTAGTGCATGGAAGGTCTCTCTGTCAATAGAAGCTGCTTCCTTAGGGTCAAATAACAGCGAGGCTTTCTTCTTATCTTCCCCAAGGATTGTCTGGGTATGAGGAACTGCAAGCCTTTGCAGCTGTTTAGCTAGCGAGGTCATTTTGAGTGATCTGAAAATATGCAATGACAGTTAGATGTGCATGCATAATTTACCTATTGAAATAAAAATTAAGAAATATTTTAAATTGAGGTAAATACCATATAAGTAACTTCAAATGCCCAGAAAACAAAGATCATCCGAAATAAATATCCGGGTCAGAGCACAGTTTTGGTATAAGATATTTTTATAATTAAACGAATGACTTTCAGAAATGACACAAAATCTTAGACAATACTGGGTTTGGTATCTTTATTTTAAGGATCTTTTTGATACCTGATATTAGTTATTTGCGCAAAATGACAGTTGAAATGAAATATAGCAAATTCATTGACATGAGCACATGTGTTTTGTAAACAAAGTATCAAACAGCGCGCATTTACGGAATTTAATTTACGCGTATTTCATGTGTAATTCAACAATACATGAATAGAAATATTTTAAGGTAAAATAATAAATACATGTTTGTAATTATAAATTGTACGGATTAATTATTTTGAGATTAAAATATTATTCGAAACGTACGCGCACATCTGCGATACCAAGATGGCTGACGAAGGAGAAGTTGATGTTCTTGGAGATTTTGACATGAAAATAGAGTATATTTAACATTTTTTAAGACTTAAATGAAACTTTTTTTCACATTTGTTGTTGGAAATGCACCTGTGTCGTGCATTGGCATTGCAAGATTCCGCAACCTTTAAAGGGGCCTTTTCACAGATTTTGGCATTTTTTAAACTTATTCATTAAATGCTTTATATTGATAAATGTAAACATTGGATCATAAAAGCTCCAGTAAAAAATCAAGAAAAAAATTGAAAAAAGGAAAAGAACAATGCCTGGAGCAGGTTTCGAACCAGTGACCCCTGGAGTCCTGCCAGAGTCCTGAAGTAAAAACGCTTTAGCCTACTGAGGGTGTCCAGTCATTACACCCCCTGGACGTTACACCCCTGGTCATTACACCCTCTAAGCCTGGACATTACACCCACCAAGATATTGATTAGATTAGAAATATGTAATCAACTTATGAACCACTAATTGGATTTGTCATGTAAGATGACACTGATGAGATTAATGGTTGCTCAAATTATTTAATTGAGCAGCCATCATTTAAAACATTAATTTTTATTTCACCAGAATGACTGTAACAATATGCATCTAAATAATAAATACTTTTTTTCAAGAATATACAGACAGAAAAAACTTGAAGAAATAAAAATAAAGATAAATAAAATAAATATTTAGAATAAACAAAACACAATCTTAATTCATATACATTTATTTTTATTTCACCATAATGTAATAATATGCATCTAAATCATAAATAATACAGACAGAAAAAACTTTGAAAACAAAATAAAATAATGATAAATACAATAATTATTTAGAATAAACAAAACACAATCTTAAATTTATACATTTCTTTTTATTTCACCAAAATGTAATAATATGCATCAAAATCATTAATACTTTTTTTCAGGAATATACAGACAGAAATAACTTTGAAAATAAAATACAAATTATGATTGATTAAAAAAAAGTAAACTAATATTGCCAAGAAATCCCATCTCACTTTGAACAGTATATACACGTCCTGCTAGTGAGTTTTCACAATTCTAGACAATTTCTATACTTTATATTCAGCCGCACGTACAACCTACTCACTAATCTCAAGAGTCCCGATGTACTGAGCTCTTTGGCCTCATACTTACTCCAGGCATCAAAAATCTTCCGGTCACATTCCTTATACTGGTTTCTTTGCCGTCTGACAACACCATTATCAACCAGCTGGTCAATGTCCAACTCAGCCTCCAGTGCTTGTTTTCTGAGTGCAGGTACAAGTTTGTAGAATGTCAGTAATCTACCACCAGAAACGCCATTCAAACATGTGTGAAATCCTTCCACATCGTTGTTGGTTCTGACGTGTAACCCGTATATACACCAACTCTGTATTAGGAAGGTCAAAGACTGAATCCAGGTTGAGTCAATGTAATTGACAAGTTTCCTCAGAGGTTCTGTGTTGGCACGCTGCGCGAGGTTCCTGAACAGAGGTTCGATCTGACTAGACGGCACAAATGGAAGCACAAGTAACTTGCGGACATAATCCCGCAGGTCCTTGCGCTCCATATATTGGATACTGCATACTGTTATATCAGGGTTGGCATATTGACCGGTTAAATACAAAGTAATTAAGTACTGGTCATTACTGAGTATTACTCATCAATACTGGTCGTTTGAAAATTATAGCATTTTAACATCACAAAAGAAGATTTTAATTAAATACGATATTAAATCAATCATTATTCTGTAATTGATACGTTTTTTTTAAAGTAATTTATTGTAAAAAAAATCTATAAAAGCTATAAGAAATAATTCTTTATTATTTATGGAAACGGCCTCAAATACATAAGGACTAAGGCAATATCCTTATCTCAATGTATCACATCTGTTACTTAAGTTTTATGACTATTGTAGTAACAATAGTATTTCACTTATCTATTGATATATCTATTTGATTAGCAGTGCATAAAATGCATGCAGTGTTATGTCTCTGATATTGACAATGAAGCAAATCTGCCCTTAGGCTATTTCATATCACTCAAACAAAAGGAGGTAACTTGCTATTAATTTAAAGCAAGTATTAATAAAGTAAAAATATCCTATATCTGTTGGTTTCAGTGAGTTTGTTAGATATTGAAATAGAAGTAACATATAGGAGGTTTTGGGGATTCCGATAATGACGTCACGTTTGCGCATGCTCAAATTTTGGCCGTCAAAACTGCGGCCTTTCTGCTATTGTTTGCATTGATGAAGCGCATCGTGATAAGGTTACAAACATATTCGCGACCCTTTTGATGAACAAAAAATACTCAGAAATTGAAATTCTTTCAGATTAAATTGAATCCAATGAACGAACACAAATAAGGACGAAACAAACAACAAATTGATTGAATTTATGTAATCAACATATAGAAACTGATTTGAACCTATTTGTCTGTAAAAACTTACCTTGTTACAGATTAACTAAATCCTCTTGATAAATGTTAATGTTTTTAATTTAATTGTTCACACCAATTTTGACACTCTTTGTTTCAGCATTTTAACCCAGTGTTTAATTGCACCTTTCTTTATCACAGACCAATTATCTCGATATGATCGGATACTGTCCAGACTATTACTAAGAAAACAGTGTGTCATAAACCCAGGGACCTATACTTGTATGACTCTGTATCGGGTCTCTGCATAAACCACATGTGTCTGGTCATTAAACACAATTTATGATACCTCCATGTCATCTCTCGACATATTAAGTCAAAAAACAGTTGCTTTGCTATTTGAACATATTTAAAAATAGACATTTGTCCGAAATGGATTAACAGCTAGGAACTATTAAGTATATATATATAAGCCAGTTTAAACATAATAATAAAGTGTTTAATAACTATACATTTAAAATATTGTACACATTAACTGCTACACAATTAACGTATTTAACGGATACCTGCACATGTAAATTCTACTATAATGTGTTAAGATCGTGCGTTACTGCAGTGTTCGAAACATCATCATGAAAACAAGCAATCGCGTTTGGTCATTATAGGGATATAAAATACTTGCGTTAAATAAATTAAATGCGTAGATTAATGGTATCATAAAATGCTAGATTTGTATTGCTCATTATCACTACAGACGAGTTTTCAATATACGTGTACATGTAAAGACAGTTTAATTTGCAAAATATGCAGGTGTTTTTTCAATTTGAATGCTTAAATTTATTAATATTTTCATTCAATGTTCACGAAACGAAAATTCATTCAATGTAAAAGAAAATTAAAACTACATTTCAAGATTGAAATGTAGTGAGCTATTTTAGGGCTCTGTTTTATAACTGATTCAATGCACCCCTTACACTAATTTTCAATCCCGGATGAAAAATAACACTATCGCATCCACACCACTTATAATAATATTCAAATAATTATATGTTTTATTATTTTTGAAATATCATTAATTAAATTCTTATTTTAAAAAAGAATACGGGTATTTATAGTTTTGTTTTGTGAAATTGTAAGTATTAAGTCTTCCGACGACCTTTACTCTGATACAATGTAATTGGCCGCGATCAAGAAGTTGACGGCCAATCTATTTTTAGTAACGGAAAACCCCTCTTGTGACGTCACACAAAAACCTCCTATTGTCACTGTATGATATATGAAATTTTACTGCAGACTTCAAAGTTCATTAATAACAATATCATTAAACTTTAAAGTCAGAATTGATAATGAGGGATCATTGAAGAAATACTTTTTTATATTGAAACACAATTAACAGGAATCTGTCACTTACTGTAGCAATCAAAGCATGTTTTCACAGTTTATGGGAGGGCCCTAATAAGCTTAAACCAAGTTGGTGTTTCAATCACAAAGACACATGTCACACCTTTAACAAGCTGATAATCCTTTTGATTGATTAATTAAAAAACAATTCAAATTCTTTAAGATGTTTGTTTTACCTAAGATTAGGCAATTAAAGTGAGTTTCTGGACCTTCTTTATTTCGAATTATAATGATCCAAGTTTCTATGATTATATATTTATGAGATATGAAATAATACTGAATCCAAATACAGAGATATACTAGTCTAATGGAAACAACATATGATATTAGCACTAGGGGGCAAATGTGCACTTCTTAAATAAGAACTGGGGGGCAAATATCCAGATGCAAAATAAGCACTGGGGGGCTTATATCCTACCTGTCATTTCTACTGGGGGGCAATTGTCCAAATGTTCATTTTTTCATAGGGGGGGGGGGGGGGTTTGTCCTGGGGGGCTTATGTCCTACAATCGTTTTAAATTATCAGTTACAAGACCATTTGATAACAACGGAAAATGCCCTAAGGTCCAAAATCGCATGATGTCATGGAGCTCAAATTATATAGATCTACAATGTTTATAATAGGAAGAAGAAAATGACTTACCGGTATCACCACATCTAATATGCTGCCATAATCCACAATTATCACATGAAACAGCAAAATCAGAACTATTAACACGCTTTTTTTTACAATTTGAATCAATACACCAAAATATTTGTTTTGGGGGCATTTTGACAGAGTAACAATGTATACCTATAGTATGATATTCTCTAAAATTGTTCTGGTATATATGGGGACAGTGAGTAAAAACAATTTGCATTTGTCTTATTAACTTTGTTACCTTTGATGTTTTGATATTCTTTTGCCACGACATAAAGATGCAATATTCTTTAAAACTCATAAAATCAAACAACAACATCTTCAAATGAATTTTTATAATAATGGTGTGAACAAACTCCTTTAATTTTAGGTGTTATTATTACACTTTGATGATTAACAAATTATTTGAAAAGATCAAAGAACAATGTTTTTCACACCAAAAAATTGTTATTTCCTAATTAACACTGCACATCAATAAGACAGACAAACAAACAATAAAAAACACTTGGACAGACCCCCATTGGACACAAATTAAAGCAGAAACATTATTAATCAAGTGAAGTGTGCCCCATGGTAGGTGTGATCACACCTTAGTAACCTAATCAATTATGTTTACACCTTGGTGGGTGTAATGTCCAGGCTTAGAGGGTGTAATGACTAGGGGTGTAACGTCCAGGGGGTGTAACGACTGGAAATCCTACTGAGCTATTCCGCCAAGTACACATTCATGACGTATTTTATACCTTATATAAGCAATCTTCGTAGTTTCACAAAATTTAACGACAAAAACAGAACTCTCCAAATTATTCAATCGTTTCGCGTTGCACCGCTTTATAATTTTTAGGTTTTAAAATCGTCAAAAGATGCATATAATGGCTATATTAGAGCATGGATAATGTACAGTATTACTGTTTCCTCACAAATATCATAACTAAAATGAAAACTTACGAATCTGTTACAACTTTTTTCAATTTTGTCAATTTACCAAAGCGTGAAAAGATCCCTTTAATGAAATTTTTCACATCTTGTGAAGACTCTTTCTTTTTTTCGTTAAAATTTCATTTCACCAAATAAACAAAAAATAAATACAAATATTAAATTATTATGATATACACCCTAGATTTTCCCACTCTTGAAACATGCAGAACAAAATTTTGTCTAATTTATATGTTATATAAAATAATCCACCACATAGTTGCCATCACTCCTCCAGATAATCTCCTTGTTCCGGTCGACCGCCGACCCAGACTCAGCAGCAACCATTGGTTTAGACACATACAAACTTCAAAAGACTCTTATACATTCTCATTCTACCCAAGATCAGTAATTCAATGGAATTCATTACCTCCATATACTTAACAGTAGAATTTTTGAGAACCCTTATGCTATATGCTTGTTGAGTCGGGGGTAATTTTCATAAAGTTGTTACAACTTACATCACAAATATCTTATAAGTATAAGACTATGAATCATTATAAACATAATAAGTCACATTTTGTCTTTATATATTTGTTGTTTTTTTCTAAATGTTAATCATCTGTAATAATAATAAATAATCGATTGTGTTGATGGTGTCAAACTGCCATCTTAAAAATAGATTTTTTCTTGGTTTGATCACTAATTTCTTAGGCAATTTTTACAACATAGACAACAATGAATGGACATCAGTGAAAATTAAGCCTTAAACAGGGCTTGACACTAACTTTGTTTACCTACTGACCCAAAGGACCACCAGCTTTCAGAAATTACTGGTCCTCCAAGATTTCAAGTGGTCTGACAATTTCTATGTTATTTTACCTAAATTTGAACTTAAATTTCAAACTATCCACAATGTATTGTGCATTTATAAAAAGAAAACTATACTATCTACTAAACTATCTCTTATCCTTTTAATGTTTTCGATGTACTTCAAGCTTCTCTTCATTAGTTTTAGGTTTTAAAGCGGAGGTTCAACCACTCCCTGAATGAAATTCTACATCGTGAAAACTTGTAATCTTGAAAATACGCACGTTTACTCTCCGACAATATCAAAACATTATTCTGCACCCTCCAGTGTAAATTCGCACAGTAAACAAAGTATATTCTGATGGTACTAAGATCGATAACATGCTGATTATTGCTGCTTTTTCAAAATAATAAATACCATTTTTTCATTTCTCAATCTGAACGCTTGCAATTTTATGTTCATTTGTGTATCGATCACGGCAAAGTCTGGAAACATTTGCAGGAGACATTTGAGGAATGCAAATTGATTTCTTGATCCGACAACAGGTTTTTGTCATCCGGATATCTAGAAAAATTTGAATTTCCAATATGTTACTATTATCACGGTCTCGAGTCGGCCCATAAACTAATAATAAAATTGTCGGTTTATTATGAACATATAGAGTTGTTTTTTTTATGAAAACAGCTGTCCACCAGTATTTCACAATAAGCTGGCCAGGATTTTTAACTGGTCTGACGGATCAACCAAATTTCTAGTTTCACTGGTCCTCCCTATTTTTTACTGACCCCGGGTCAACAGACCACCGTTAGTGTCAAGCCCTGTTAAAAAGACAGGCATACAAGTTGAGAATTTGTCCAATATTTCTTCCAATAACCCTATGCAGATGGTGTAGTCAGGCTTATAAACTGTATATGGAGTCACTGTTATTAGAACAGCAGGACTGGTATTGGCCTGGAGTGGCAAATCAGATAAGAAGTCTATTAAGGAAAGGGCCAAGCCACACCACATGCTTTCCTTCTATATATGTAGTAACATTCATGTTCCAGGGCCAAAAAACCTTTCTTTGAAGAAGCCGAATATCATCCGCTTCCCCAACCGAAGTAACCACTTTTTCCCCCTAATTTGACATAAAACCCAGAGCCATAAAAAGTCTCCTGGGGGGTTGGGGGGGGGGATATTTGTATTGGTTTAATATGCCTTTCGTTACATCCAGTATTATTCACCTAGACGGGTATGTGATTTATCGGGTAAGTTTATTCCTTTTAGTGCGTTTACGGCGTCTATTTTCACGTTTTGCGATCTAAAAAAATTGTACACAATCAGGGCTCGAATTTAACTTTTTCTTCTACTTGCAAAACATTGCGAGCAGCTTTAATACCAACTCGCAAAATCAAAAACATTCTCGCAAATTTTGCTGGAACGATTTAATTTCTGTTGTTTTTTTTCTAACTCAACGGTTAACTTTGCTTTATCTTTCGTGTTGTTATTTCAGTATGCGGGCAAAAAGAAACTAGTTATTTTTCGCTTCGACGCCATGCCTGTTCAAGTTCAATGAACACGTGTAAATTAGTAGACTGTTTCACGTTCTTTGTACCAATACCATCCACGTATCTGTACCATAAGTATAAAAGTCTACATACAAGGTGCGCGCTTCTTCATACGGGTATTCGGACGTTCTATAAATTGACCTACCGTTTTGGGTTCACGACGTCGAGCGCATTTAGCAATATTACTCATCGTTTTTTCACTATTTATTTACTTGCCTAAAAATACTAGTGGCTTAAAACTTAACTCGCAATCTGTATTTTGCAACTCGCATTTTGCAAGTGTGCGAGTGTTAATTTCGAGCCCTGCACAAAAAAGTGCTTTTCAAAGGCCACTTAATGCATTTGACTGTGTATAGAACCCCAAAAATAATTTGCCCCCCCCCCCCAAAGCAGATTACCAATTTGCACTGAAAGGCGAAAGACTCAACCTTTTATCTAGACATAATACAGTCAGGGGGTTTTATCTGAATTTGGGGAAAGGTCCTAGCCTTTTTTGAGGGGAAAAAAATGACACGAAATGCCGGATTTTTGGGGAAAAATCATGCGAAACGCCAGATTTTGGGGAAAATAAGGAAAGTTTTAAATAATCAATTTAACATATTTTACTGTTTTTAAAACAAATTCAAGGCAACAGCAGATAATTTAATTATGCAAAATGTTCTATTTTCTAAAGAAATCCGAGGGGAAGGGCCGTTTTTCGGCGGGTCACAAAGAAGGAAAAAAAAACCTGCACAACTTTAATTTATAATGTATTAAGTGGTTAAAACTGGGCATAACATAGGGTTCACTGCATCATTTATCAAGCCATTTTCAAATAAATTGCAATATAATAATCCACACATGGATACCTTTTCCCTAAAGACCTCTAAAAATCTTTCATACAAACCTGACTGAAACAATCTGAGCACACTTTTCTTACAGATTGACCAAATGTCTGACAATTCAAATATATATTTGGATATGTGTACCTGGTAATGGACTTAAATCCACAGATGCTGGTACATTAACTTGGTTTGGCTCTGTTATCTACATTTATGTGAGCTAGGGACCTGCTGGTTGTTACCCACAAACCTCCACAAACACTACACTTCAGATCTGCAAATTCACATGGGGTCCAATTTTAGGCTTAACTGTCTTGTACCTCAAACACCAAAGGGGCTTCTTTTGCCAGTGTTTTGGTTGTTAACTTTGGACGTCTGACATCTTCTGAAATTTCTCAGAGTTATTCAAGTCAATCTTGGAGAACAAATGCTGGCTTTGATTGGTTCAAACATACTATCAATGAAACAGTTGCTTAATTCTCTAACATTTGGTTTTACAGTGTTTTGAATTGCAAACAGATGCATCCCTAAAAAAATTAAACCTTAAAACAGTGTTTCTTAATATCTTAAATAACATGCACATGTATGTTTATATCCGCTTCAGAGTCAGTGATGGAATATATGATGTCAATGAGCTTCCATCTCAAAGTGCCAACTTGTTGCCAGAGTTCACAGACCATCCCTGGATTCTTGACCAAAGCTGGGCCATGGATAGCTCCATGGACGAGAAGTCGAAGGCCACAATAGAGAAAATGCTTCTAGAGGAACAGTATCCTTTTTTTCCGATATCAAAGAATTCAAGAATTATAACTCTTTATATTTTTTAAAACTGCATTGGGAATGGGTCCAAATGAAATTAGTAAATTTGCATAGTGAAAATTTGATATTGGGAAAATATTTGACAGGAAATTTCATTAAGAGGTAACTAAAGTATTATAATGATCAACTTTGGTATTTTAGTTTTTGGAATAGTTTTACATGTAATTCCCTTGTTTACTTCTACAGTGTATTTTGGAAGTTGTCATTGCTGATAAAGGAGTTTGAAAGCATACATGTAATTTAATTCGATCTCAACAAAAAGGTGTGCAAATGCCATATCAAAACATCCGTAATAATAATGTTTTTTTCATACTCATTATTATAAAATACATATAAAAAACAGTCTGTGATACCTTCACCCATTATTGTCGCATAGATTTATCTGAACGAAAATTGTAATGATGGAAAGGATAATTTTGATAACTTTTTTAGCTCACCTGAGCACAACATGCTCATGGTGAGCTTTTGTGATCGTCCGTTGTGCATCGTCAACATTTGCCTTGTTAACTCTCTAGAGGCCACATTTATTGTCCAATCTTAATGAAATTTGGTCAGAAATTTGGTTTCAATGATATCTTGGATGAGATTGAAAATGGTTAGGTTTGCTTGAAAAACATGGCTGCTAAGGGGCGGGGCATTTTTCCTTATATGGCTATATATGGCTATAGTAAAATCTTGTTAACACTCTAGAGCCACATTTATTGTCTGATCTTCATATAACTTGGTCAGAAGATTCATCCCAATAATATCTTGGACGAGTTCATAATGATGTCGTTTGGTTGAAAAACATGGCCGCGAGGCGGCGGGCCATTTTTCCTTATATGACTTTAGTAAAACCTAAGTTCACTCTAGAGGCTACATTTATTTTCCGATCTTCATGAAACTTGCTCAGAAGATTTGTCCCACTGATATCTTGAATGAGTTCAAAAATGGTAACCTTTGCTTGAAAAACATGGCTGCCAAGGGATGGGGCATTTTTCCTTATATGGCTATATATGGCTATAGTAATATCTTTTTAACACTCTAGAGGCCACATTTATTGTCCAATCTTCATGAAACTTGGTCAGAAGATTCATCCCAATAATATCTTGGACGCATTCGAAAATGATGCCGGTTGGTTGAAAAACATGGCCGCCAGGGGGTGGGGCATTTTTCCTTATATGGATATAGTAAAACCTTGTTAACACTCTAGAGGCCACATTTATTGTTCAATCTTGATGAAATATGGTCATAAGATTTGTCTTAATGATATCTTGGATGAGTTCGAAAATGGTTACGTTTGCTTGAAAAAAATGGCTTCCAAAGGGCGGGACTTTTTCCTTATATGGCTATAGTAAAATCTTGTTAACACTCTAGAGGCCACATTTACTGTCCGATCTTTATGAAACTTGGTCAGAAGATTCATCCCGATAATATCTCGGTTGGTTGAAAAACATGGCTGCCAGAGGGCGGGGCATTTTTCCTTATATGGCTAGAGTAAAACCTTGTTAACACTCTAGAGGCCACATTTATTTTCCGATCTTCGTGAAACTAGGAAGGAAGATTGGTCCCAATAATATCTTGTTATCTCAGGTGAGCGACTTTGGGCCTTTCAGGCCCTCTTGTTTTACTTTCCTGCTGGGATTAATGATAATTGGTCTTATTATGGAAAAGCAGTTTCCACATAATAAATATTTGTTTATGGTAGCAGAACTGAGGAGGAAACTAATTACAGTCAATCTTGTGCTTGCGACCACTTGAATTAAGCGACTTTTGTCTTATGCGACCACTTTAAATCCCGCCCGAGCATTTTTACTATATTTTCATATTGTATTAAGCGACTTTTGTCTTACGCGACCAGCGACAGCTGATTTTAGTGTATTTTTATGTCCAAGTCTTGAATTAAGCAACCACTTTGAGATAAACGTGGTAAATCTTTTGACCGTTCACGGACAAATCAGTGCGAATTGCTTATCTAAGCCGATAAGATTAACGATTACACCTTTGTTTTGATTTCACACCAGCTATATTCCTTTGTCTCGATGACCAGTTCTGACTGGTGTTAATGCTGACTGCGTATCAATTTTTGGTGTTGAATAATACAGCGAGGTATTGCCAACAGTCTATGGGTTAAAGAGTTTACTATCTGGGACATTAAGTGACACATTTGATCGCCGATTTCATTGCAGAAACAATGCGCTGATGCGACAAACATTTTCACAGCATTCTCGAGATGTGTAAAAAATAAACTATTAATCTGTAACATGTGTCGAAATCCGTTCATTTAAAAATTGTAATTGCTATTTTGCTAATTAGTTTGTGTAAGCAAGTTTTCCAATCAAGCCTGTTTATTTAGTTTTCAATCGACGTGTTTTATTTATTTAGCTAATCATCTCAAGAACGCTGTGAAAATGTTTGTCGCGTCGGCACATTTTTTCTGCAATAAAATCGGCGATCAAATATATACCATAATCAAGTCCGATTTCCATAAGCTTACATGCAGAAATTAAAATGTCCAAATGGAAAGTGTTAACGTTAAATGAGAAAATTTACATTGTATTTAGAATTAAATTCTAAATACATTCAATTAGTGAAAACAAATAAAACTAATTTTAAGTAAAATATTGTTTTATTAATTTTATATATATTTAGATTCATTTGATTACAAGAGCTGAAATCAATTTGTCAAAAAGAGATAATCCTACATCTGGGTTTAAAATCAAAGGTCTGCGTTCATCCCAAATGGCCTTTTTTTATTTAAAGACCATTTTATTAAGCGACCACTTTTGGTTACTCCCTTTATTGGTCTCTAAATACAAGATTGACTGTAGTTAATTTTAAATGGAAATTATACCTTTCTCTGCATGTCCAGCTTCAAGTACTATACATTTCAATTTTAATAAAAATAATTTAAAAACAACAACAACAAAAGCTGTTTTGCTTAATCCATGATTCAAGATATTACATCAATGGAAAAGTTCCCAGACGCAAGATGTCCACTGTTACCAAGAAGCAAAGTATTGCAACCAGACCTCAAGACACACCAGCACCAAGTGAAGTTGAAGAATCAAGCAGCAACCCTGTACACAAACTCAAAAGCCAGACAGTTTCTCTTAAAGAACATTCTGGCTCTGGCACAGGAAATGACCTTGACCAAGTCGGCGACAGATCGAGCATTATTCCAAGAAAACGAGCCAATAAAGGGTTTCACGATTGGAAGAAAATTCTGTGTCGATCACTCACCCCATGGACAGAGGAGGAAAAGAAACAATTTCATCAAGGACTGGTCAGTAAATGGGTATTACTGTTATTGCTTCGAGAAAATCTAGGATAAAAATGGATATAGTAAATGCTTATTGAATGGGTCATTTACCCTTATTTTTATGCCCCCTTTTGAAGAAAAGGGGGTATATAGTTTTTGCACTGTCTGTTTGTCAGTCTGTCAGTCTGTCACACTTTTCGTGTCCGCTCTCTAATTCAAATAGTTTTCATCCGATCTTTACCAAACTTGGTCAGAATTTGTATCTAGACAATATCTAGGTCAAGTTCGAATATGGGTCATGCCGGGTCAAAAACTAGGTCACGGGGTCACTTAGTGCATTTCAAGGATTTAGCATGGTGTCCGCTCTCTAATTGAAGTAGTTTTCATCTGATCTTTACCAAACTTGGTCAGAAGTTGTATAAAGACAATATCTAGGTCAAGTTCGAATATGGGTCATGCCGGGTCAAAAACTAGGTCACGAGTCACTTAGTGCATTTCAAGGATTAAGCATGGTGTCCGCTCCGTAGTTTTTGTGGCTATCTGATTTATTTTCATATTCTAAGACATTTTTATGCCCCTAAAGGAGGGGCATATAGTGATCGGACTGTCCGTCCGTCTGTCCGTCACACTTTGCGTTTAGATTTCGAAAAATGCTCATAACTTCTATGTCGCTTCAGATAGCAATTTCATATTTGGCATGCATGTGTATATGGACAAGACCTTTCCACACGCACACAAATTTTGACCCTGTGACCTTGACCTTGAACTTAGGGTCCGCGTTTAGGTTTCGAAATCTGCGTTTAGGTTTCGAAAAAAGCTCATAACTTCTACCAAGCGTTTATAGGGGGCATAAGTCATCCTATGGTGACAGCTCTTGTTGTCACTATGTTCTCCCTTTTAATGGTGGAAAAGTACTGTTTTTATTTATTTTTTACCTCCGCAAATCAAGTTTGTTTGGGTGTGTAATGAAGTCACTCTCTTGCTTTGTTTGTTGATGGGTATGTCAGTCCACATATATGCTTTATGCTTGTGGAAAGAATTGCCTCTCAGCAATTGAATGAAAAGTTAAAATCACTGTGAAGTGTTTGTACAGTAGTATCCTTTAAACTTTAGCAAACAGATAATAACTTGTTTGAGTTTGTTTTCTGTGGAAATGTACTGTTTTTTATTCAGGAACAACATTGTCCATAGTATCAAAACATTTTTACGTATTTTTATGATTGATAATTATCAAGCACTTATATGATGTTTCTATTGATAATTGTATGTTATCAACAAAAATTCTCTGCAATGAATTTCACTTGTACCTATATAGCTAATAAAAACTGAGGGTTTTGATTTTGTCTTTAGAAGATAATTTAACTTGCTTTGCTATAGAATGTGGTTATCAAATTTTAAATATTACTTATTTAATTGCTGAAATTAAATTATATATATCAATTTGTCAAGTACTCTAAAAATCCTTGGTATATGACCTTGAATTAGCAATTAAAGTAATCAATGCAAAGTAATACTTGCATCATTTGTCTTATTATCATTTAAGACTGATAAAAGAAATACCACTTCAAAGGAGTATGTTTGCCAAAATTAAATATTATTAGTTTTAAAACTTCCAATTGTTGTTTTACATCGCAAGCCTTCATATCTTCTTTAATTTGATTCTCAAATTTTTCAGATTGTAAAATTTTCCAGGATCTTTGTTGATTGGTTGTGTCTATAGTCCACAATTAATTTTTTTTCTGAACTTATGTTTGACATGCAATAAACAAGTCACCTAAGGTTAAGAGGGGTATAATGATGCTTGACATGACCACATTTCTATCTTAAGTATGAGCGTTATCCATAAAAGATTATATTCCAGTTATATGATGAGTTTTGATGAGATGTTTTATGCATGTTTTTATACTGAAAAAATTGAGTATGTGCAATTTGTACAGTTTAAACAGGATTGTGTTTAGAAGTTTGAACTGTATATACATTTATATCCCCCAATTCTGCAACAAATAGCAATTATTATTCAGTTTGTGCACATTTTGACACAAATAATAATAAAGAGACCATACCCTGTATATTAACATATAAACCAGCAGATCATGAGATACGTGTACAGATAAACCATTTCATATATTCTCATCATCATCATAATAATGGATTTCATATACAATGTATAAGATTTATATTACATGTATAACTCCTTAATTAAATTAAAGAACTGTCTTACGTTTGATAAATGGAAAACACATAAATTTGCTCAAGTGGGAAATTACAAAAACAGATTGTGCTCAGGCTTATGGGGGACAACACTTTCTGCTTTTATGGAATTTTTTCTGTTAAAGAAAGTCTCTTCCAAACCAAAATCCACCTTAGGCAGAAAGTGATGTCCCAGATGAGCCTGTGTGGACTGCTTAACCCTTTCAGTGCTGGAACCGAATTTTGAAGGTCTTTGTAAACAGTTTGGATCAAGATGAGACGCCACAGAACGTGGTGTCTCATCAGGATCCAAACTGTTTGCTATTCTCATAGTATTCTTTGACAAAAAAATCTAACAAAATGCTTATTTTAGAAATTCAGCAAACAACATTTTAGCAGACGACAAATTTCCCAGCATGCAAAGGGTTAAGCTAATCTGGGACGACGCTTTGCTCATATGCCTAAGCCCAATTTGCCAAGAACAAGACTCTTTAATGTCTGATTTTTGTAGATGATGTATGGAAAGAAATGGGTGCAGATAGCCAAGCTGCTGCCTGGAAAGACCATCCGACAAGTCAAGAACTATGGTCATCAAGTGTTTAAAATAGAGGTACGTGCATAATGGAATTCAGCGCTTTTTCCCCATCTTTGGGAATCGTTTTTGTCCCCCTTAATTTGTTTAAAAACGAGTTGTGAAATTCTAAAATTGTAAAAAATGAGTTGCAAACCTTTCAGTATTTTGAAACATTAAGTTTCCAACTTTTAAAAATGGTGAAAATTTGAGGGGCAAACTTCTCAAAATTGTAAAATTTTAATCACAAATTTCTTAAAATTGTGAAAACAGCCATTCTATAAGAAGGAAAACAAATCCCTGCAGCCATGGCTGTTCACAAAACAAATGCTTTGCAGTGCATTGTTTAAATTATGACCAGTTTTAGCAGAGTTAAGGCCACTTTTTAATATATATTTTCTCTATAAATTATTTGTTTTCCATATTTTTAGAATTTCTTTCCAATAAAGAAAATCTTTAATTTAATTGTCGAAGAAATAGTAACATAGTTCAATCATTTACATAGATCTTCCTTATAATCCTTTTGTTAAGTTACAAAATCTACTAATTCATTCTTTGCGCATGCCTCAATTTCAGAATAAAGAAGAAGCCATAGCGCATGGTCTTGTAAGACCCAATAAATCTTCAGTCGAATATGCTCAGAAAGCCCTCTCCAAAGCACTGAGCAAAGTTTCAACGGCTAGGCCAACTGTCCGTGTTCGTGAACCAAAGAAGAAGCCCTTTCTACCTCCGTGCAAATTTAATAAAAATAACCCAGTAAGAAGTCGTAAAATATGGCTTAAACCTAAGTCTGTTATTAATAAAAATGTCTTATTTAATGCGAATCAAAAAGGCAAAGATGGAGATTTTGAAACAGCCATCAAGACTGAAGCAACTTTGGAAGTAAAAGCAGGAGGCAATGGAGAATCTGTAGGTTTTGACAGCACAATAGTCACTGTAGAGAAAGACTCTGATGAAGACATTGAAGTGGATATAGAGGATGATGATGGCAATGATAAAGTCAACCCATTGCTTGAAGGCAGAGCAGTTTCTCCAAATTCTGTGTATGAACGATTACTGAATGAGGCAAAGCTTGAACAAAATGTTCAGGAAAAAATTGTAAGGAAAGGTGTTCAAGGTAGATCATACAAAGTGAAATACAAGGGTTATGAATTGATGTCAGACAGTTATTCAGATTCAAGGCCTTCTGGAGGTTGTGCTAGTGGCATAGTAGTAAAGAATGAAACTATTGGGGTTGATGCGAACACACAAAGTAGGGATACTGCAAGCATGGGGAAGCAGTTGGACAATGCTCAAGATGGCATTAAAAAGGAGATTTCATCTCCTGAAGTAACTGTGAAGTGTGAGCCAGATTTGCCTGATGGCACTTACAAAGTGGCCAGTAAACAGGATGAAGCAGAAAGCATGCAGAAGGATATTCCCCGAGTAATTGGTGAGTTAATATTAACAAATTGTTTTTTCAGTTGCAGCTGTCTAAAAGATGTTTTCTCAATCTTTTTGTTATTTAAATGTTTTTTTCTTTTTCTTCAAAATCACACTGTAGTTTGTCCTAACACTATAATTTCATTGTATGAAGATACTGTGAAATTGAAGGAATAATAACTTCATTTCTTAAACCTATTGTTTATAGGTTTTTAATTTTCAGCAAACTTAGTAATCCTTATACATATATGACAAGGTCATACATTCAGATGATAGATTTTCAAGTTCTATTTGTACTTTGACTTGATTAAAAAATAACAGCCTCAGTATAGTTTCCAGATTCTAGATTATTTACCCAAAGGAATGAATTAACGGCAGGCAGGACAATATACAAACAGTCATAATCTTTAAGGCAGTTACAAGTTGTTACCACCATTACAGTTGTAAATACATGTAGTTTCAGTCACATCTATTTTTAGCTGTAGTGCATACATGTTCTCTTGACCCAAACTATAACAGCATACATGTACATGTACAAAATTTAATGTCAGTTGTCAATCTGTGTTTATGTATGTAGAAATTTTTCCAACAAAGTATATTGTAATTCAACACTTTTCAACATACAACTTTCACACTTACAATGTACATGAATTGTTCCGTGTAATATAAAGTTGTTCATTGTGTATTATCCTGCATTAAAAATTGCTAAATGTATGCCCCATTTTTATGTCAGGGTTTTAATAACATGATTTGAGTATTACAACTTGCTACAACTTGAACAAAATCAGAAAAAATGTGTGAAGGCCAATACATTTTACTGGAATACTGGCCAACTTGACTGGTGAAAATTCTGTTGTGCACCTGCTAGGATTTCAAAAGGGCAGGGGGATGGCTACTTTGTCAAAATGGCACTTTCAACGCCCAGTATTTTGTCAAAAGGGCACTTTCGAGCGCGCAGTCATGTCTGGAAATGCTCCCTATTGCATATTAATTTTCATGTTATTTATAATTGTTAGAATATATATTATTTTCATTATTATTAAACCATGCAAATACGGTGTCTACATTGAGGAAAAAATAGCTTACAATGGAATCAGAGATTTATTAATTATAATGTGTCTAAAAAAATAAACAAATAAATAAAAGGGCAGGGCGTGGCCGCCTTCCATTAAAGCCTAGCAGGAGCACTGATTCTGGTAAAGTATCTTATTTTTATTTTACTAATACTAGCCAGTTAAATAAAGTCTGGACCCGTAATTTCTGATTACCAGACTTTGTGGCCAGCAATATATTCGTTATTTAAATTGAGACTGATTCAACAATTTGGCGTCAGGGGTTTAAGGTAGCGCACACCTAATGGGCATATATCCAAATATAATTTAATTAATTATTTTCCTAATCAGCATCATTTCAATAAACTACATGCAAATTTGTAGGTAAGCTTTCCATGCTTTTAAAAAAAATATACCGATTTTTTCAAAACCACCCTCACGCTCGGCTTTTGTCCAGTTTATTTTCACCCCTGGGGTATATAAAAGTTCCATAATTCATTCAAATTTCCAAATATGGGCATGTAGTTGGTTTGTACAGATGCAGTTAAGGTGTTTAAAATTTAAACAATATAAAATAAGTATTCTTTTACAGACATTTATTTTTTACAAATTCTATGGAATAGCGCCATGAAATGTTAGTGATTTCAGCCAAGTAAAAATTGGGTCGGTTAAAAACAAAGTGTCATAAAATTCAAAATAGTATAATTTAAGTTATATTTTAAACTTTTTTTTTCATAGAAACACTATATACAGCAAAAATACCAAGAAATAGACAGACTTACCGTTTACTTTTTGAAATAAAAATAAAAATGCAACGTGCATCATTCATATTTTCAGCAGTAAATTACCCAATTTAGCCATAACGTTGTTTTAATTTTAAAAATTGAAGGATGTGCATACAATTTTCAACATATTTAACAATAAACATAGCTTATATGCTATATTTAATCAAATTACGTTAGAAAAGAAATAAAACTCTTCGTAAAAAGTATGCGATGTCGGCAGGATTCGAACCTGCGCGGGAAGATCCCAAAAGATTTATAGTCCATCACCTTAACCACTCGGCCACTACAACTTCACATCAGTGCAACCTTAAATTAGATATGCATAAGTGAACAGGAAAAACGGCTCGTCAATCTTTGAAGAAATCGCGAAATCGTTTTTTTCAGATGATAATTGGATCAAAGTCAATATTTATAGTGAAAATAATGTATTCTAAATGAATTAGGTAAACACATATCAAAATTACAAGTTTGAAAAAAATAAAATGCATCTCTCGGAAATAACCGATCATTGAAGATCGGCAATGATCGTAAAATAAATCGCGGGAAATCATTAGAGGTGCGCTACCTAAAAGCACTATTGTGCAAACCTCTAGTTTTGTATATATTTTCAAGCAGATCTGTCCATATTGTGGTTCAATTCTCTCCCTTACAAAGTAACCAGTTGATAATTCAATGTACACATTAACAATAAAAGAAGTGATTAAATCAGGCTGTAAAAAAAGTTCCACGGATTTGGTTTTGCAAAAAAAATCCTTTAAGCATTGAAAAATGTGTAAACTTCTCTTTTTTTTTCGTTTCATGGCTTGCTGAATGTTTACCATAGAATCTTATAATCATAAGTTTGTTCTTTTTTGTCCTCATACAGTAGCTGGTGATAATCAGCTTTTTGAAATTGGGATTTTCTTGTATTATATTGCATGTGTTATCACCAGCAAACGTGGTGATCACAGTGTCAGATGAGGTCGTACATTTCCCGGTCCCAACTGAGGAGCTGGTAATGGCGCCTGATGACCAGGTGTCTGACAGAGAGCGTGAAGTTCTCAAGGAGTTCTTTGAGTACCGCGGACTGAGAACACCGGAGAGATATCTCAGGATCCGTAACTACATCCTCGAGGCATGGTACGGCTAATGTATTGGACGTACTTGTAGCTGAAAGTTGTTATAACACTGCATAGAAATTTCAAAAAAATTGTCTAAGGACTATATTGGAGTCAGTTTTTTTAGATTGGTTTGTTAGTTTGTTGGTTGGTTTGTTTGCATAAAATTTAGTATGTTTGTGGAGCGAACTTTTTCTCAAGCAGTTGAATGGAAACTTAAATTATGTCATCACCACGAAAACAAGATGTGTTAGGCATCCCTAGTGATTCACACATTTTCAAGTTTTTTATTTTTGCTTTTGGGAAGTCTGAATCAAGTGTAATACATTTATGAAGTGAACTTACTCTTCAAGTTAGTAATTAAAAGGAAACTTCAAATTATTATCTCATCACCATGACGTGTAGATGGAAAAGACACTTTATCATTCCCAGTTATCTCAACATTCCTGAGTTGTCTGCCCTTTAACATAGCTGACAAAATTATTTTCCTTTGACATGATTGTAATTAAGATCTAGTCTAGTCCCTGGCAATATCTTTCAAATTCCCTCTTCATTTTATGTTCAACAGAACTCTGATTGCTTACCATGTCTAAAACTTGAATTTTTATCTGCATATCTTCAGGTTTTGGAAGTTTTGCTCATAATTTGAAGTATTGACAGATCATTATATATCCCATGACAAAAGTCCTAGGCATATAAGAAGAGAACTTTGAAATAAGTTTAAGTTCAATTTTTTTAAAAGGTTTTTTCTAGTAGGTGTATATTTGCCAAAATAACAATCAGTGAAAGAGGTATATTCATGTTTTCATGCTCTAGGGAACTTCTATGAAAACAATTTTGAACTTTTGAACTTTCATGACTACAAATTTGGAAATTTGAACCTCCATAACTACAATTGTGTGAGTTCTTAAATTTCCAAGGCTGTAATGTTGGTTTCCTGAGACAAAATTTTGGAGTGAACCTCAGGCTATGCAAGACCTGGCATAGGCTTCTATTATTACATTATTGCTAGAAAATGTCATACCTAGTGAAAGGCAGTGCCTTCCCCAGGAATTTGTTCAGGCGCCCCGGGGGTGGGTTCGGGAGGGGTGTCCCCTCCTGACGTTGATTTTTTTTTAATTTAACGTGTCAATTCACGTTCTGTGGTGCGTTATAACTCAAAGAAAAACAGCGTCAAAAGACGTCATTTGGTGCGCTTTGACTCTTCAAAAAAATCCCCCAGTCATTTTTAAATATATTTTTTTATATTGTTTAATTGTTTTAAAACTTTTCCGCACAGATAGTTAAATCCCGACTCGAACGATTCCCCAATACATCCGTTTCAACCCGACTCTATTACTGTATACTTACTATTTTTCAAGTTTCTATTTATTACCCGATAATCCCGTTTATTCCGTTTTTTTCAATCTCTTTCTGGTAAATATTTACGATAAAAGCTTTCAGTTATTTCTTTAACACAAACCTTGCCATTTTTTCAGTGACTATTTATAGATTTGATGAAATATTGCCTCTGAATATGCGTGTTGTGTGCTTGTTAAACGCTCAATACACGCCATTTGTATGCAATAGACGCGACGTTGTACATGCTGCATAATTTTCGCGCTCTTTTTAATTGAGAAAAAGATTCGACACAAAATAAATTTGCACTGCTAATTTGAAGCAAAAATATTTAACGTTGCGGTAACATTTACATTCGGAAGTGTGTTTCGGATTAAAAACGCGTTAACATCGACTTACGGTAATGGGTTTCGGATTACAAATTAAATTATTCCCATTTGAGATTTCAACAAATATTAACCGTTGCGTTATAAATTCAACGATAATTTGTTTACACACTTTTACAAGTCGAATAAATGTTTTGACGGAATTATGCATGAAATTCACGTCCACGAGGATCACGGCCGGTTGCCATCATTAGTCTTCTAACTATCGATTATCGGACGAAACATTTACAAGTGTACGTAATTAATTCAACGAAAATTTGTTAAAGCTCATTACGTGTCGAATAAATGTCAGAAAAACAAGGTGAATCAGTTCTATAAATGGACATGTTGAAATATACATGTACTGGAATTAAATAAATTGTTATCACATAATTGTAACCGCTATATAATTAATTGTTTACTACTTGCAATTAATGTCTCGTATTAATTATGAGTCATAGGTAACACTTGTTTACAGTAAAAAGGTGTGATGATGATGCCCGAAACCGTCGTTAATGTTCTGTACTGTACTAATTACCGGTTTTATATTACTCAAATGGTACAACTGCTTGCTAATCAAGCTGCGATAAACTCTTACTTCATTCCCGACGTCAATCAAAAATAATGGTCGATAGTTAACCCCGCCCTCATAAGCATTCGCGTAACCGATTGGACGATGAACTTCACAGTTTGACGACTGGAAAGTTAACAGATACATCCTTGTCAGCATTTAGATGACTGTGTAATGTGGCTAGAATAATCGATACGCGCGTCATGCTATTCTCTTATCAGTGGATTATCCATTACCCCATGTGGTGTTTATGGCGATAACTTGTGAAAGTAGGTACCGAGTGCTATTTTTAAACAGGGAATATTGATACACTGATAGGGAAACCTTGATTTTTTTGGACAATCTCCACTTTCTTTTACTGAAGAATACACTGATCGGAAAATTTCAAGCGCCCCGGGGACTATGATTTCGAAATTCAAGCGCCCCAGCAAGGGGCGCTTAAATGGCCTGGGGAAGACCCTGAAAGGGTAATCGTATATTGTTTGATGCACAACAACAAATCTACATATACATGTATCTAGTTATCAACAATGGTTGTATAGGAAGAAGTGCAAGCCGTCCTACCTGTTCAAGACTTCAGTGAGATCAGGACTCAAGAAGTGTGGTGACGTGAATTCTATTGGGCGAGTGCATGCCTACCTAGAAGCCATCGGGGCCATCAACTTTGGCTGCAGTAGGTTACCATTTCCAAAACACCCAAGGCTAAGATACATACGAGGCATTTTGTGGTAAAACTGGGCTTTATGTATGTGCGTAAAGTGATGTCTCAGATTAACCTGTGCAATCCACCCAGGCTTATCAGGGACAACACTTTCTGCCTAAACTGGCTTTCTGCTAAAAAGAGACTTTCTGTAAAGAAAAATACCATGTAATCGGAAAGTCCCGTCCCATATAAGCCTTTGCAAACTACACAAGTTTATCTGGAAAGACACTTCACACATATGCATTAAGTCCTGTTTCCCCACGGTAAGGCTCGTATGCTTAACTTACTAGCTTTTTCCATTGAGATCGATGTCAGTGGTACTGGATGAGTCCCAAATATAGCAGGAAATTACATGCCAGGAAGATATGACATACTATTTCTTAAGAAGTATTCCAGCTAGGCCTCAATTGAAGGGCGCTCTGCCCTTTCGAAATGCGGTCTGCCTTGCCCTTCCTAAGCCCCCCCCCCCCTTCTTCCCCACTAAAAAAGAAACAATTTTTATTCTTTTTTACATATGATTATTAATTAATCCCTTATTAATTTAATTTAATTCATTCCTCATTGAAGACACTTTAATGGTTTAATAATAATGAGAATAATATATTCTAACAATTATTAGAAAATGTCCTTTTGACAAAATACTGCGCGTCGAAAGTGCCCTTTTGACAAAAAAAGTCCTCCCTACCCTTTTCAAATCCTAGCTGGAGCAGTGTTAAGATCTTTTTTCCTACATAGGACTAAATCATTTAGTTACAAGAAATACATGTACATGTATTTCCATTTATGTATTTGTTTGCTGTACATCTGCAATTTCAAAGTATCTTGCCATTTCATTTCTTCAGTTTGGGTCATTCATTTTCATTCTGCTCCAAAAATGTTTTTGGACAATAGGGTAACTCCCCCTTGAGTCGGACGGGTTAGCGGTATAAGTTTATAATACAAAGCTTTGTGATCAAAGCCGGGACTCAGCTTAAGCAGGCTTTTAACTACAATATCATGGGAGTCTATTTTACAAATAATTATTTGATTCCCAGCTTATTTTCATTGAAAAATAGTTGAATAACAATACCCACTGACTTTGCCCATGAGTCGGACACATTCGCTCTTAACACGGACACAGATTTGTATTAAGAATTTATTTGGTTATCCTTTTCCTATAATTATTAAAATGTAAATTGCACAATAACAGTCCTGTATTGATCTTTTAAGTGTACTCTTTTGTCAACATGTTGACGAAAATGAGTTGTTAAAAGAGGAAAATTGACATGGTCACTTGTAGTGTCTATCCGACCTTTACAACAACGGAACCATTTGTAGCACTGGGGGTAACAAAGAAAAGTACAGAAATACAAAGATAAAACATTATGCGATCCTTGTTGTTTGTGAGCTATTGGATTCTTTATAGATTGAGTCATGTTAATTATACCCCCACAAATGAAATTTAGGGGGGTATATAGGAGTGAACTTGTCTGTCGGTTGGTCGGTCGGTCGGTCTGTCTATCAGTCCGTATTAAGTGTCAGCTCTCTAATTCAAGTAGTTTTCATCCGATCTTCACAAAACTTGGTCAGAAGTTGTATCTACATGATGTCTAGGCCAAGTTTGAACATGGGCCTTGCCGGGTCAAAAACTAGGTCTGGGGGTCACTTAGTGCGTTTTAAACATTTAGCATGTTTTCCGCTCTCTAGTTCAAGTAGTTTTCATCCGATCTTCACCAAACTTTGTCAGAAGTTGTATCTACATGATGTCTAGGCCAAATTCGAACATGGGCCTTGCCGGGTCAAAAACTAGGTCACGGGGTCACTTAGTGCGTTTTAAACATTCAGCATGTTTGCCGCTCTCTAATTCAAGTAGTTTTCATCCGATCTTCACCAAACTTGGTCAGAAGTTGTATCTACGTGATGTCTAGGCCAAGTTCGAACATGGGCCTTGCCGGGTCAAAAACTAGGTCACAGGGTCACTTAGTGCATTTTAAACATTCAGCATGTGGTCCGCTCTCTAATTCAAGTAGTTTTCATCTGATCTTCACCAAACTTGGTCAGAAGTTGGATCTTGATGATCTTAAAGCCAAGTTTGAACATGGGCCTTGCCGGGTCAAAAACTAGGTCACGGGGTCACTTAGTGCGTTTTTAACATTCAGCATGGTGTCCGCTCTATAATTCAAGTAGTTTACATCCGATCTTCACCAAACTTGGTCAGAAGTTTTATGGAGATGATCTCAAGGCCAAGTTAGAACATGGGCCTTTCTGGGTCAAAAACTAGGTCAAGGGGTCACTTAGTGCGTTTTAAAAATTGAGCATAGTGTCCGCTGTTTTTTGTGAAGACAACATGCAAAATATTATGTGTCAATGCGGCATGTGTGGGTATTTGTCACGTCTGTGACAAAGCTCTAGTTTGAATGAATTTGTTGTAAATTGTCATCCGTATGCCTCTGCCAGTACATAAACGCATGTTCGCCATAAGGGCGAATTGCGTTCGCCTCAAGGGCTAATTGAGTTGTTATTCATTTTTTACTATAAAACCTATACAACTGAGCAATAGGTCAATATTAGAACAACTGAAAATTACCTTTCATTTTTATAGAATAAGGTTATGTTTTCAATATAAAGTCATTTGTGAATGATGTGAAGCATAACGTACCAAAATGCCGATGGTACATGTATAAAGATAATCGATAATTGAAAATTCTGAATTTTCTGTCACCAGAAGTTATTAATACTGTAACAAATACAAATTCATCATGAGATAATATTTGATAACATTTTATTTCGAAATTTTATTTATTTTGAGTATGAAGGGTAAAGTATTCGTTATAACGTCACAAATCATGCTAAACAAAACTGATCTTTGAACATTACATAGATAAAAATGTCCGACTTAAGGGCGAGGTTGACTCAAGGGCAAGTTACCCTAGTCCTATAAAAAAATTAATAGACCCAATGTTTGTTGTATAGTATGTAAAACAAATATCATAATTTCTAATATATTTACACTTCAAGACAGTTATATTTTAGGAACAATTCAAAGAAGTGATTTTTTATGTCCTAAATATGAGGCCAGATTTCAAGAAATAAGTTATTTCATTTTGTCATATATTTCAGGCCAGGTTGCCTACAAGAATCCACGGCCTGCACTCTGGTTGACAGCTGGTGATTATGGCTCTAAAGTCTGCATAGAAAAGCGAGAATCCATGGTATGTATAGTTTACTGTAAAAGGTCAATATTAGAACAATCGAGTGTTCTGTTCTCCTTCCGCTCTTGTTTATCTTTTGTGATGCAGGAAAATCATTTGGACATTTGCCCCAAATGTGTCCAAAATCAATAATGGAAAAGCTATTTTACCAAATGTATTATAGAATGAATGTACAGAATAGTAACACAAGTATCCCCATGACAATCAGAAGGTACAATCCCTCTCCAGAGCATTCTCAATATCTGCTTAAAATAAAGAACACCAAGTTCTTGTTTGGCCAAGTAATAATCTCAAAGGCATCTCAATACAATCATGCTCAAATAAATAGGTTTAAACGTTGAACATTGTTACTTGCAGTACAATAGCACTTTTTGTCCAAAGGATTTTAACGAAGGAAACTTTTGTTTAAACACATACCACATAATTTTTTAAGGGTAATGAACCAATTTTTAATTTACTTCACTATTTCAGCGTCCTAAGAAAAGAAAAGCGTTATCACCACTTGGTGCCTGGCATGCAGTTATGGAAAAGACTATTGAAGTAAGAATTGGCCTTACAGGGGTCGAGGAAATACATAATGTGTTTACTTTTTCATAAACAAGTTTTTTACAAAATTTTCCTTTTCTTCAAACAAGCATCATATGTAGAAAAAAATGAATCAATGCCTACTGAATTGTATAAAATAATACATGCTTTCATTAAATAATAATCAAATGATTGTTAAAATGTTAAATAATATATCATTATATTGTTCTGGAATTAAAACATTTACATTATTTTAAAACTCTGTACATGGGCAATTTAATATTACATGTATATAGGTCCTCCAACTATGAAACTAGCCACGTTTGATAAGTCTGGCATAGCAGTTCCCCACTTCTTACTTTCACATTTAACAGACATATATTTACATGCTATTCGATAAAAGTCTGTTGTTTGTTGTAATCAACTTGTAATATTAAGTGATAAAATACTGATCACGCTTGTAGTGGTCTGGTTTTCAGTCTTTAGAATTATGACGTTAGTATTAAAAGGGTTTGTGGACATAGCGATTTTTTTGTTAGCTGAATGTTCAGTCTTACATATTTCTGGTTCCCAATGTATTTTTATATTTGTTTTTGCGTATGTTTATATTATAAGTTTAAATTTATATGGTACTTGCTTGCTTCAACTTAACAAGTTATCTAAGAGCAGAAACCCCAGATGTACTTAAACAATAATACTTATATCATTATTCAGCACACTGAGGGTAAGAAAAGTAATGAGAATGGAGCAACAAAGTGTGTCAGTGTGAAGAGACGGGTGTACGATCCATTCAAGCTGATACCTTGCCTGCCATTCACTGAAGAGAGACCTGTAAGGGATTTATGTGTTGTTGTTTTTATGTCCCCCACCAACTATAGTGGGGACATATTGTTTTTGCCCTGTCTGTTGGTTGGTTGGTTTGTGTGTTTGTTTGCTCCAACTTTAACATTTGCCTTAACTTTTGCAATATTGAAGATACAACTTCATATTTGACATGCATGATTGTGTATCTCATGGAGCTGCACATTTTGAGTGGTGAAAAGTCAAGGTCAAGGTCATTCTTCAAGGTCAAATATCAAATATATGGGTAAAAATTGCTAATTTAATGTACACTTTTGCAATATTGAAGATAGCAACTTGATATTTAACATGCATGTTTATCTCATGGAGCTGCACATTTTGAGTTGTGAAAGGTCAAGGTCATCCTTCAAGGTCAAAGGTCAAATTTATGGGGACATAATGTTTCACAAACACATTGCTTGTTTTCTTATTTGCCTGGTTTATGTGTGTTGTTGATTTATTGTCCCCTACCGGTGAAATCGGAGGGGACTTATGGTTTGCGCTCTGTGTGTCCGTCAATCAGTCAGTCAGTCAGTCTGTCACACTTTTCTGGATCCTGTGATAACTTTAAAAGTTCTTCATATTTTTTCATGAAACTTGAAACATGGAAAGATGGCAATATGGAGATTATGCACGTCATTTCATTTTGTTCCTACATCAAAAATTCTGGTTGCTATGGCAACAAATAAAAAACAAATAAATAAAAATCTGATAATGGTGGAGTTTCACTGGTAGGGGACCATATTGCATGACAATAGCCTTGTTTTATATTTTGAATAAAGTACAAAGTCAGTGTGACCACTGGCTATATGGCTATAGAGAGGTGTAAAAAACATACAAACTGGGAATTTTAAATGCTAAAAAAATCAGCAAACAATCAGGCACCATTGTTCATTTGTATTCAGGTTTTGACTTGAATCAAACCATATATTCAATATCAGACTTAAGGTTCTTTTAAATGGTGTCATGATATCACTGAAATATTATTTGAAACAACAAAAAATGAAATTTATTAACCATTTCCCACTCAGAGCAAAGTAAAAATGGCTATATGCTACTAGTATTAAACAAGAAAAGTCTGGGACTTACTCGCAGTCTGTTCAGGTTTTACTCACGTATGAAAGGTATTAAATTTTATTTTATTTTCTAAGGGACTCCAGGACTGACAATATACGTATCTTTGTGCTAATGGGTTTGAAAATGTTTATTATGAAAGCCAGTACTATGACAGCATGCTGTCTGTTACATGGTCAGGCCCCATTCCTGGTGGAGATCTGCTGCTCATCTCTCATGGTGATGGACATTCATAGCCACATCTGCAAGACAGAGGTCATTGGCATGCTGGGTGGTCAGTTCTCACCGGACACTGGCAAACTGACCATCACCATGGCAACCCCATGTCACAGCATCAGCACTGGGCTACAGTGTGAGATGGATCCAGGTAATGAGGTCTTTCTTCTGGCGGTTGTTGACCAAGCGTCAAATCACTGATAATAAGCTCCTTTCATAAATAACTGGTTTGGGGTCAATTATTTGCAGTCCTTTTTGCGCAAAAGTACCATGCTACTATGGGATTTTTGCATTCTGAATGTTTTTGTCATTACCATGTTTAATGGTAGATTTTATATTTATTTTTGTTCCAGAAGGTATTTATTTTGCAAGTTTTTATTTTTACTTAAAAAAACAAAACATAAAAGAACAGCACTATTTTAGTTGATAAATGTGCAGGGTGCTTTTTCTTACCCCATATTTCATACTTAAGTGTTCCAGATTTAGACCTCATTTTTCCGATCACTATCTGTGTATCTGTGACTCTAAATGAACTTTCCCAGGCCCATTATCCCAGTTTTCGACCTCATTTTCATGAGCACATGTTTTCCTGCTATTAGTGTCACAGACCCAGGCAAGTGAAGAGATCCAGGGGGCAGGGATGGATGTGGTGGGCTGGTACCACTCACACCCCTGTTTCAGACCAGACCCCTCAATCAGGGACATTGAAACTCAGCTCAAATTCCAGGTAGGCTACCAGGACCCATATAAATACTGGTATGCAAAGCTTCTTATTTAATCTTTGAGTTCATTTTGTTCAAGTATTCGGTTTTTCACAAAGAAAATTTAATTTAATTTTTTCCCTCTCTAAATAATAACTATGCTAACATTAACATAACAATACCAGTGACTACCAGATTTCAATTAAATAATTCAAAACAATCTATACTTAAAATGTTTAATTATACTAAAAACTAAACTGATTTTGAAAGATTTTTAAAATGCCAAATGAGCAACATTTTTAGCTCGACTATTATATATAAAATATATAAAGTGGAGCTACTCACCCCAGCGTCGGTGTTAGCGTCTGCGTAAGCGTGAAAATGTTAAAGTTTTCGTACTACCCCAAATATTTTCTTTGTCCCTTGACATATTGCTTTCATATTTTGCATACTTGTTTACCAACATGACCCCAACCTATAAACAAGAGCAGACAACTCTATCAAGCATTTTGTCATAACTATAGCCCCTTTTCCACTTAGAATATGCAGCAAATGTTTAAGTTTTCGTACTGCCCCATTTATTTTCATTGTCCCTTGACATATTGCTTTCATATTTTGCATACTTGTTTACCAACATCACCCCAACCTATAAACAAGAGCAGATAACTCTATCAAGCATTTTGTCATCATTATTGCCCCTTTTATACTTAGAATATGCATATTATTGATAAATCTATGTTAAAGTTTGCGTACTACCCCAAATATTTCCTATATCCTTTGACATATTGCTTTTATATGTTGCATACTTGTTAACCAACATGAACCCAACCTATAAACAAGAGCAGACCACTGTATCAAGCATTTTGACATACGGTAATTATGGCCCCTTTTACACTTAGATAATTGAACATTTTGCTTAAATTGCCATAACTTCTTTATTTATGATCACATTTAATTATTACTTTGACAAAACAACACTTACCTGAATACCACAATGGATTCCACCCAAACAATACCCCATGCCCCTACCCAGAATCCCCCCCAACCTCCCCCCCGCCCCCCCCCCAAACATTTTTTTTTAAAACATCCTCTAATAAATTACCACGCCCCACATTATACCCCCCTCTCACCCCCACCCCCCCTACCCCCCCCCCATTTTTTTTTTAAACATCATCTAATAAATTACCACACCCCACATTATACCCCCCTCTCACCCCCCCTACCCCCCCAATTTTTTTTTTCCCTTTTTTTTGTTTTAAAGATCGTCTAATAAATAATTGAATATGAACAATTTCCCTATGATGGCTTACGTGATACTGTCAAGCACTTGAATAGTTGAGCGCGCTGTCCTCTGACAGCTCTTGTTTATCTTACTGTTAAAGCCACTATCAAGCTCACCAATACTACATATGTACTGTATTATGCTATATAAAAAAATTCAACAACAAACAGTACCATACAATGGTTATTTATTTGTGGTTATCTCCGCCGTCCGTCCGTCCGTCTGTCTGTCTGTCTGTCTGTCCGTCCGTCCTGGCCACTATCTCCTCCTACACTAAAAGCACTAGAACCTTGAAACTTACACACATGGTAGCTATGAGCATATGTGCGACCCTGCACTATTTGGAATTTTGATCTGACCCCTGGGTCAAAAGTAATAGCGGTTGGGGTGGGGCCGCGTCAGAAATTATCACTCATTTTTTTAGGTTATTTTACATTTACTTCTTTATTTCTACACCGATTCACTTCAAATTGATACTGGACCTATCTTATGACAATACGGTCAATCTCAACCATGCATGGCCCCATTCCCAACCCTGGGGCGCCCCGCCCACATAGGCCACACCCACCAAAAATTTCCATTTACTATAATTTTTTCATTTCTACACGGATTCACTTCAAATTGATACTGAACTTTTGTTATGACATTAGGGTCAATCTCAACTATGCATGGCCCCAATCCCAACCCTGGGGCGCCCGCCCACATAGGCCACACCCACCAAAAAATTCCATTTACTATAATTTTTTCATTTCTACACCGATTCACTTCAAATTGATACTGAACTTCTCTTATGACATTAGGGTCAATCTCAACTATGCATGGCCCCATAACCAACCCTGGGGCCCCGCCCACATAGACCACACCCACCCAAAATTGCCTTTACTATAATTTCTTCATTTCTACACCGATTCACTTCAAATTGATATTGAACTTCTCTTATGACAATGCAGTCAATCTCAACTATGCATGGCCCCATTACCAACCCTGGGGCGCCCCGCCCACATAGACCACACCCACCCAAAATTGCCTTTTACTATAATTTCTTCATTTCTACACCGATTCACTTCAAATTGATACTGAATCTCTCTTATGACAATACGGTCAATCTCAACTATGCATGGCCCCATTACCAACCCTGGGGCCCCGCCCACATAGACCACACCCACCCAAAATTGCCTTTTACTATAATTTCTTCTTTTCTACACCGATTCACTTCAAATTGATACTGAACTTCTCTTATGACAATATGGTCAATCTCAGCTATGCATGGCCCCATTACCAACCCTGGGGCACACCTAGGTCAAACATTCGGCGTGGGGATACGCGTCGGCCTCTGCCGGGCCATTTCTAGTTTATACAAGCTATAAATACAAGCTATCCAAGAAATCTACCATTTTCGCCTTCGCTATATTCCAGTTACCCAGAACTCATTTCGGCTTGACATAAAGATTACTCATGAGAGCAGCGTCATGCTTCCGACTCTGACCGAATCCAAGCTCGCATTTGCCCGTAAATGTTTGGATATTTCGCGGGAAATAAAAATTGAATTATTTGTGACACAAAAAAATAAAAACGAGCATTTTGTATCTCATTTAATCAATGTTACCAGACAACATCTAACATTGAAATTTTGCATTGTGCTAAAAGGAACAATGATTTTTGTATGTGTTAGCTTTATTTTACGAAATATTCAATATTTTTTAGCGTGATTGTTACTTTAAATAGACAGTAAGTAAATTATCATGTACTTATACCACAGTTTAAAACAATAACACAATTTAAGCTCTTCAGATAACAAATGACACACATTCTTTCTGCATTTTCAGGAGTGGTTTGCGAAAGGTGGTGACCACTTTGTGGGTGTGATAGTGACCCCGTACAATCCGGGTAATTCTAGTGTCAGTTCCCAGGTCACATGCCTCACAGTGAGCGACGAAATCTCTCCAGACCGAAATTATAGTATGTAATCACAGTTTTATATGATTAATTTTTTTACATTTACATTGTGTAGCACTGCATAGTTAGTCCACTGCTGGTGTAACTGGAGGGGACTATAGGTTTATCCTCGGTCGACTGGTGTAACTGGAGGGAACTATAGGTTTATCCTAGGTCTGCTGCTGTTACTGTAGTGGACTATAGGTTTATCCTCGGTCTGCTGGTGTAACTGGTGGAGACTAAAGGTTTATCCTTGGTCTGCTGGTATAACTAAAGGGGACTATAGGTTTATCCTCTGTCTGCTGGTGTAACTGGAGGGGACTATAGGTTTATCCTCAGTCTGCTGGTATAACTGGAGGGGACTATAGGTTTATTTTCTGTCTGCTGGTTTAACTGGAGGGGACTATAGGTTTATCCTCGATCTGCTGGTGTAACTAAAGGGGACTATAGGTTTATCCTTGGTCTGCTGGTGTAACTGGAGGGGACTATAGGTTTATCCTCGGTCTACTGGTGTTATTGGAGGGGACTATAGGTTTCTCCTTGGTCTGCTGGTGTAACTGGAGGAGACTAAAGGTTTATCCTTCGTCTGCTGGTATAACTGGAGGGGACTAAAGGTTAATCCTTGGTCTGCTGGTTTAACTGGAGGGGACTATAGGTTTATCCTCTGTCTGCTGGTTTTACTGGAGGGGACTATAGTTTTATCCTCGGTCGCTGGTATAACTGGAGGGGACTATAGGTTTATCCTCTGTCTGCTGGTTTAACTGGAGGGGACTCTAGGTTTATCCTCGGTCTGCTGGTGTAACTGGAGGGGACTATAGGTTAATCCTTGGTCTGCTGGAGTAACTGGAGGGGACTATAGGTTTATCCTTGGTCTTCTGGTGTAACTAGAGGGGACTATAGGTTTATCCTCGGTCTACTGGTGTAACTAGAGGAGACTATAGGTTATCCTTGGTCTGCTGGTGTATCAGGAAGGAACTATAGGTTTATCCTCGGTCTGCTGGTGTAATTTGGGGGGACTTTATGTTTATCCTCGGTCTGCTGGTGTAACTGGAGGGGACTAAAGGTTTATCCTCGGTCTGCTGGTGTAACTGGAGGGGACTATAGGTTTATCCTCGGTCTGCTGGTATAACTGGAGGGGACTTTAGGTTTATCCTTGGTCTGCTGGTGTAACTGGAGGTAACTATAGGATTATCCTCGGTCTGCTGGTGTAACTGGAGGGGACTATAGGTTTATCCTTGGTCTGCTGGTGTTACTGGAGGGGACTATAGGTTTATCCTCGGTTTACTGGTGTAACTGGAGGGGACTATAGGTTTATCCGTGGTCTGCTAGTGTAACTGGAATGGACTATAGGTTTATCCTTGGTCTGGTGGTGTAACTGGAGGGGACTATAGGTTTATCCTCGGTCTACTGGTATAACTGTAGGGGACTAAAGGTTTATCCTACTTCTGCTGGTGTAACTGAAGGTGACTATAGGTTTATCCTCGGTCTGCTGGTATAACTGGAGGGGACTATAGGTTTATCCTTGGTCTGCTGGTGTAACTGGAGGGGACTATAGGTTTATCCTAGGTCTGCTGGTGTAACTGGAGGGGACTATCAGTTTATCCTCAGTCTGCTAGTGTAACTGTAGTGGACTATAGGTTCATTCTCGGTCTGCTGGTGTAACTGGAGGGGACTATAAGTTTATCCTCTGTCTGCTGGTGTAACTGTAGTGGACTATAGGTTTATCCTCTGTCTGCTGGTGTAACTGGAGGGGACTATAGGTTTATCCTCAACTGCTGGTGTTACTGGAGATGACTATCGGTTTATCCTTGGTCTGCTGGTGTGACTGGAGGGGACTATAGGTTTATCCTCTGTCTGCTGGTGTAACTGGAGGGGACTATAGGTTTATCCTTGGTCTGCTGGTGTTACTGGAGGGGACTATAGGTTTATCCTCGGTCTGCTGGTGTAACTGGAGGAGACTAAAGGTTTATCCTTGGTCTGCTGGTATAACTAAAGGGGACTATAGGTTTATCCTCTGTCTGCTGGTGTAACTGGAGGGGACTATAGGTTTATCCTCAGTCTGCTGGTTTAACTGAAGGGGACTATAGGTTCAGTCTGCTGGTATAACTGGAGGGGACTATAGGTTTATTCTCTGTCTGCTGGTTTAACTGGAGGGGACTATAGGTTTATCCTCGATCTGCTGGTGTAACTGAAGGGGACTATAGGTTTATCCTTGGTCTGCTGGTGTAACTGGAGGGGACTATAGGTTTATCCTCGGTCTACTGGTGTTATTGGAGGGGACTATAGGTTTATCCTTGGTCTGCTGGTTTAACTGGAGGAGACTAAAGGTTTATCCTTCGTCTGCTGGTATAACTGGAGGGGACTAAAGGTTAATCCTTGGTCTGCTGGTTTAACTGGAGGGGACTATAGGTTTATCCTCTGTCTGCTGGTTTTACTGGAGGGGACTATAGTTTTATCCTCGGTCGCTGGTATAACTGGAGGGGACTATAGGTTTATCCTCTGTCTGCTGGTTTAACTGGAGGGGACTCTAGGTTTATCCTCGGTCTGCTGGTGTAACTGGAGGGGACTATAGGTTAATCCTTGGTCTGCTGGAGTAACTGGAGGGGACTATAGGTTTATCCTTGGTCTTCTGGTGTAACTGGAGGGGACTATAGGTTTATCCTCGGTCTACTGGTGTAACTAGAGGAGACTATAGGTTTATCCTTGGTCTGCTGGTGTATCAGGAAGGAACTATAGGTTTATCCTCGGTCTGCTGGTGTAATTTGGGGGGACTTTATGTTTATCCTCGGTCTGCTGGTGTAACTGGAGGGGACTAAAGGTTTATCCTCGGTCTGCTGGTGTAACTGGAGGGGACTATAGGTTTATCCTCGGTCTGCTGGTATAACTGGAGGGGACTTTAGGTTTATCCTTGGTCTGCTGGTGTAACTGGAGGTAACTATAGGATTATCCTCGGTCTGCTGGTGTAACTGGAGGGGACTATAGGTTTATCCTTGGTCTGCTGGTGTTACTGGAGGGGACTATAGGTTTATCCTCGGTTTACTGGTGTAACTGGAGGGGACTATAGGTTTATCCGTGGTCTGCTAGTGTAACTGGAATGGACTATAGGTTTATCCTTGGTCTGGTGGTGTAACTGGAGGGGACTATAGGTTTATCCTCGGTCTACTGGTATAACTGTAGGGGACTAAAGGTTTATCCTACTTCTGCTGGTGTAACTGAAGGTGACTATAGGTTTATCCTCGGTCTGCTGGTATAACTGGAGGGGACTATAGGTTTATCCTTGGTCTGCTGGTGTAACTGGAGGGGACTATAGGTTTATCCTAGGTCTGCTGGTGTAACTGGAGGGGACTATCAGTTTATCCTCAGTCTGCTAGTGTAACTGTAGTGGACTATAGGTTCATTCTCGGTCTGCTGGTGTAACTGGAGGGGACTATAAGTTTATCCTCTGTCTGCTGGTGTAACTGTAGTGGACTATAGGTTTATCCTCTGTCTGCTGGTGTAACTGGAGGGGACTATAGGTTTATCCTCAACTGCTGGTGTTACTGGAGATGACTATCGGTTTATCCTTGGTCTGCTGGTGTGACTGGAGGGGACTATAGGTTTATCCTCTGTCTGCTGGTGTAACTGGAGGGGACTATAGGTTTATCCTTGGTCTGCTGGTGTTACTGGAGGGGACTAAAGGTTTATCCTCGGTTTACTGTTGTAAATGGAGGGGACTATAGGTGTATCCTTGGTCTGCTGGTGTAACTGGAACGGACTATAGGTTTATCCTCGGTCTGCTGGTGTAACTGGAATGGACTATAGGTTTATCCTCGGTCTACTGGTATAACTGGAGGGGGCTAAAGGTTTTTCCTAGGTCTGCTGGTGTAATTGGAGGAGACTATAGGTTTATCCTTGGTCTGCTGGTATATCTGGAGGGGACTATAGGTTTATCCTCGGTCTGCTGGTGTAACTGGAGGGGACTGTACGTTTATCCTTGGTCTGCTGGTGTAACTGGAGGGAACTATAGGTTTATCCTCGGTCTGCTGGTGTAACTGGAGGAAACTGTAAGTTTATCCTCGGTCTTCTGGTGTAACTGGAGGGGACTATAGGTTTATCCTCGGTCTGCTGGTGTAACTTGAGGGGACTATAGGTTCAGTCTGCTGGTATAACTGGAGGGGACTATAGGTTTATCCTCTGTCTGCTGGTTTAACTGGAGGGGACTATAGGTTTATCCTCGGTCTGCTGGTGTAACTGAAGGGGACTATAGGTTTATCCTTGGTCTGCTGGTGTAACTGGAGGGGACTATAGGTTTATCCTCGGTCTACTGGTGTAACTGGAGGGGACTATAGGTTTATCCTTGGTCTGCTGGTGTAACTAGAGGAGACTAAAGGTTTATCCTTTGTCTGCTGGTATAACTGGAGGGGACTATAGGTTTATCCTCGGTCTGCTGGTGTAACTGAAGGGGACTATAGGTTTATCCTTGGTCTGCTGGTGTAACTGGAGGGGAATATAGGTTTATCCTCGGTCTACTGGTGTAACTGGAGGGGACTATAGGTTTATCCTCGGTCTGCTGGTGTAACTGGAGGAGACTAAAGGTTTATCCTTCGTCTGCTGGTATAACTGGAGGGGACTATAGGCTTATCCTCTGTCTGCTGGTTAAACTGGAGGGGACTATAGGTTTATCCTCTGTCTGCTGGTTTAACTGGAGGGGACTATAGGTTTATCCTCGGTCTGCTGGTTTAACTGGAGGGGACTATAGGTTTATCCTCGGTCTGCTGGTTTAACTGGAGGGGACTAAAGGTTTATCCTCGGTCTGCTGGTTAAACTGGAGGGGACTATAGGTTTATCCTCGGTCTGCTGGTTTAACTGGAGGGGACTATAGGTTTATCCTCGGTCGCTGGTATAACTGGAGGGGACTATAGGTTTATCCTCTGTGTTCTGGTTTAACTGGAGGGGACTATAGGTTAATCCTTGGTCTGCTGGAGTAACTGGAGGGGACTATAGGTTTATCCTTAGTCTTCTGGTGTAACTGGAGGGGACTATAGGTTTATCCTCGGTCAACTGGTGTTACTGGAGGAGACTATAGGTTTATCCTTGGTCTGCTGGTGTATCAGGAAGGAACTTTAGGTTTATCCTCGGTCTTCTGGTGTAATTTGGGGGGACTTTATGTTTATCTTCTGTCTGCTGGTGTAACTGGAGGGGACTAAAGGTTTATCCTAGGTCTGCTGGTGTAACTGGAGGGGACTTTAGGTTTATCCTCGGTCTGCTGGTATAACTGGAGGGGACTTTAGGTTTATCCTTGGTCTGCTGGTGTTACTGGAGGGGACTATAGGTTTATCCTCGGTTTACTGGTGTAACTGGAGGGGACTATAGGTTTATCCGTGGTCTGCTAGTGTAACTGGAATGGACTATAGGACTCCTTGGTCTGGTGGTGTAACTGGAGGGGACTATAGGTTTATCCTTGGTCTACTGGTATAACTGGAGGGGACTAAAGGTTTATCCTAGTTCTGCTGGTGAAACTGAAGGAGACTATAGGTTTATCCTTGGTCTGCTGGTATATCTGGAGGGGACTATAGGTTTATCATTGGTCTGCTGGTGTAACTGGAGGGGACTATAAGTTTATCCTAGGTCTGCTGGTGTAACTGGAGGGGACTATCAGTTTATCCTCGGTCTGCTGGTGTAACTGTAGTGGACTATAGGTTTATCCTCGGTCTGCTGGTGTAACTGGAGGGGACTATCGGTTAGTCCTCAGTCTGCTGGTGTAACTCTAGTGGACTATAGGTTCATCCTCGATCTGCTGGTGTAACTGGAGGGGACTATTGGTTTACAGTATATTCGGTCTGCTGGTGAAACTGTAGTGGACTATAGGTTTATCCTTGGTCTGCTGGTGTAACTGGAGGGGTCTATAGGTTTATCCTCAGCTGCTGGTGTAACTGGAGATGACTATCGGTTTAGCCTTGGTCTGCTGGTGTAACTGGAGGGGACTATAGGTTTATCCTTGGTCTGCTGGTGTAACTGGAGGTCCGCTGGTGTAACTGGAGGTGACTCTAGGTTTATCCTCGGTCTACTGGTGTAGCTGGAGGGGACTATAGGTGTATCCTCGGTCTGCTGGTGTACCTGTAGTGGACTATAGGTTTATCCTCGGTCTGCTGGTGTAACTTGAGGGGACTATAGGTTTATCCTCAACTGCTGGTGTAACTGGAGGGGACTATAGGTTTATCCTCGGTCTGCTGGTGTAACTGGAGGGGACTATAGGTTTATCCTCGGTCTGCTGGTGTAACTGGAGGGGACAATATGTTTATCCTTGGTCTGCTGGTATAACTGGATAGGACTGTAGGTTTATCCCCGGTCTGTATTTGTGTCTGTCTGAATCCAGATTCTTCTATGACTCAAAAAGTACTGAAGCTAGGTTGATGAAGTTTGGTATATGGATAAAGCGCCATTTGGGGAATATGCATGTTATTAGCCCCCCCCCTCCTTAGCCTACAGTGCGTGTAGTTAACTGTTGTGGTTGTTGTCACTCAAAGGTTTGTGTTCTTGTTGTATGTGTCGTCTACAATTAGCTTTAAACAAAATTATCTCCTAAAAATCAGGGCGGATTTTCTTGAACCATTTATCAGAATGATCCTTGGGTGACCTTCTTTCGAAATTGATAAATCATTTAAATTGAAATCTTTTCAGTCCGCTGCATACTATGGTCACATGAGCTTAAATATATTTTAAAAGTAGAATCTTTTCCTCTGAAACTGCAAGGTTCAGAGGTTTAATGTTTGCAGTGTAACATTATAGAGTAGTCTTCTACTAAGTTTATTAAAATCATACTCGTGTTTTCAAAACTGGCTGGGCCCTATTGGTTACATTACTTATAATGACTTACAATATACACATGTATAACTTAAATCGGTTTTCTCTGAAACCACAAGCCCAGATCTTCGATATTTGGTCAGAAACATCAGATAGAGGTCTTGTACAAAGTATGTTCAAACTATGCTCCTGGGGTCAAAACTGGCCATGCCCATTCAAATATCAATATAGACTTATAATGTAAATAACTTACACGATCTTTTTTGGAACAGCAAGGGTCAGGGATTAAGTACTTGGTTTGTAACATGGTATATCTGTCTTCTATAAAAAAAAATTGCAAATCATGGACAATGATTTGGGACAACTCAGGAATAAGGACAAGATGTACCCAGACTGGGTATGTGGGGTAGAGATATTTTAAAGAATATTCGTATCAAACAGCTTGTTGGATACTAGCCAGGCCCTATTTGCAGGTGAGGGGTCTAGGGCCATCTTGCGCCTCTTGTTTAAGTGTTTTCATTATGAAAAAATTGTGGTTGTGATAGAAACCTACATCAGAATATTGTGTTAACACAAACAGTGCTCAAGCTAGGCGGATGAAACGCAATGTGTGCATTGCGGGCCATATTAGTTATAAGCAATTTATTTCATTTTTCTCTGTCCGTGCGTCCATCTGTAAATCTGTATCCTGAGATAACAACACATAACACTTTAGCTAGATTGATGAAACTAAGTATGTTGATAGAGGGCCATATCAGAAAAATGCACATTATTTCCTATGAATATAAATTAGCAGAGGTTGATGGCTAGTGGGCTCCAGCTAATTAGTCCCCTACCGGTTTCACCGGAGGGGACTTATGGTTTGCGCTCTGTGTGTCTGTCAGTCTGTCTGTCACACTTTTCTGGATCCTGCAATAACTTTAAAAGTTCTTATTTTTTTTTCATGAAACTTAAACCATGGATAGATGGCAATAAAGACATTATGCACATCATTTCAATTTGATCCTACATAAAAAATTTTGGTTGCTATTTTTTTTTTCTGACAATGGTGGAGCCGGTAGGGGACTTATATTGCTGGCAATATAGTCTTGTTTATATTAAAATGTTATGTTTATTTAAATAGAATCTGATTGCTACATATAAATATTTTCGCTATGGGTAAAAATGGGGTATTGAGTGCTGATCATGCAATGATATGAATATATTGAATGTAATGACTTTATACTTGAAATTTAGATATCCCGTACAAGTTTGATTTCTGCACATGCCCATGTGAAGAGAATGAGCTGCTAACTGTAGCGCAGAGTGCTCGACAATTGGCTGCCAGTTACGCCACGTTCCCATCAAATCTCAAGGTGGACATGGGATTGAAGTTTAGACCTGGAATGACCTGTCTTGATAAGGTGAGTTGATTTAATTTGTCACATTATTGCACTGACTCATTACAGGTAGTCACGCTTAGTCCGTCTGTCTGTTTATCCGCATAAAATGTTAAAAATATGTGGAGCAAACTTTTTCCACATTTCTTAACTGACACCGACTGGGGAATTCTGTGTTAACAAATGCAGCATCTTGTTCATCTCTAGTTATCTGAGCATTTCTGAATGATTTTCCATTGGACAAAGTTGACAATTTGGTAAGGGTTATTAGTAATGTTTGTGACAAAATGTAAGTTAAATTTTATATCAAATAAAAGTGTTTGATTACAGAGGTATGTTTAAAACTCATAGCTGTAGATAGTTTTGTTAAAAACATCTTAGCATCTACAAAGGATTAGTTCCTCTCATGCAATTCTCGTTATACGGATATCACCCAGAAGCTTTTCAAGATTTCACTTGCATTTATAATAAGGGAGCCAGCAAAGAATTATGTGTTTGTAATGCTTACATGATATTCACTGATTAGAAAAGAACACAGTTATTTTTGTATTTTTGTTTAACAACCCGCATTGGGCAACATAGTAAAATGCATGTCTTGTATATAGTCCCAACATATTTTGTCAGATCATGTTTAAATCAGAATAGTGTATGCACTATTATTGGTTTTTTTCTTCCAATGAACAACTAATTGTCATTTTAATTATTTACTTTTTGACAAATTCAGACTAAAATCCTTATGGTTTCATCCCTTTCTGTCCTAATTGTGGATAATTTAAGCCTATCCAAAAGATATCCCTTATGGGGATAAAGATAATAAAATAAAATAGTTTGGCTTAATCTTATCCAAATTTAACCAAAATATATCTTTTTTATATACAATCCCTTCCAAAAAAATATATCCTAAAATGTAAGATAACTGAAAGTTATTCGCTGGATAAGAGCTGTCTAGATTTACACAATTGGCTACTGATCACCAAATTGTTATCAAGCCAATGAACAAGGTTTTATACATCGAAAATTAATGTAAGATATGGTGGGTCCCACTTGTCCTCTTGGTAGAAACTATTGCAGTCTTACCTCTTGTCTTGACTGTGTCTTGCTTGTCATTTCAGCTCTGTGAGTCATTGAAGGCTTATGACCTGATAGAAGACCAGGGTTACTTGATTCAAAGTGTTCAAGAAGCATTCAAGGCAGTGGTAAAACCGGCTTCGAAAACTATCACCAATTCTTCTTACATGATTGACCAACCTGACAAGTTTTTTTTCCCATTACACGAGAATTCTTCATCCAATCTTTCAGACGATGAGCTACCAGAAGTTAAACAGGAACTGGATTGCTTGATTAACATAAATGAAGAACTAGTTGATTATACAGACTGTGTGGTTGAAGTCAAACAGGAGCCTAATGTTTAAGACTGTGTTGTTGAAATTAATGAGGAACCTATTGGAGTTAAAGTTAATCTCAATAAAGCAAATGGTATAGTTGAAATAAATCAGGGATAAGAGGAAGTAGTCTAAATGTTTGAAGTGAAACAAGATATAGGAAAGCAGATTACAGGAGTGAAATAAATCGGGAACCATTTGAATAACAGTATTATGTTCACTCAAGCATTATTCAAGATAAGGCTATATGTAAAGTTGAAATTGAACATGATACAGGTACAGGAGATTGTGTGCTTGATCATGGAAATATTATGATACCCCTAAAAGAAAGAGAAGATTTCTTTTAAAGATACATGTTTTCCCTACTTGATGTTAATTTTTAGAATCCTTTTGGAAAGATGTGTTGAGCTATTATTTGATCTATCTGGTGAAGTATCCAGTGTTAAGCGCGGTGTACAGTCTTGGGATCTTTATTTCAGACAAAGAAAGTTCATCATTATATAAAAAGAACAAAAAAAGTTGGGCAAAATATAACACGGTGGGAGATATAACTGGAATGTACCTAGATATTTCAAAAGGATGGGACATAAAAATGTACATGGGCGCCAGTCTGCTTAAGACAAATCCTTATGTTCATTTCTTTAGCTCTTACTTGATGTCTCAGTCGGACCACCTCTTCCTGAAAAGGACTAGTACATTTCATGATTATGTGATTCTTATGTCTTCCTACACACAAAAAATTTGTTAGTGTCTTACCAAGATAATTTTTCTATTTTGAGAGCTTTTTGTCCATAGACAACAAAATATGAAGACATCAATTTGTTGTTATTGATTGTAGTATTAATTACTTGTTAAACGCTGCTTTAGAGTAAAGAATGTTTTTTTTAGTTCTCTGAATCAGTCTTAATGAGATTTTTCATTTTATATTGGAATTTTGTTGTTAATGAGATGTTAATCGTGATTATGGAACTTTGTTGTGTTGTACATCATGTATTGAATGCATACAATTGATGTACCGGTACTGAGTGCACTTGAATTTAATCTGTTAAATATTCTGATTTACTTCACGGTAAAATCTTTTTGAAACATAATATTCAGATATAACTAACTTATACTCACTCTATTTAAATGTTCAAGGGACAAATAAAATGTAAACAAACGCACACACGTGTTTTGAAGGATGAGTTTACCTTACCAGGGACTTATAGCATGATTATTTTGAAGATAATTGGCACAATTAGTGTGCCATTTGCAGTGATATATCTTGCTCCAAATTTGGTTGTGCATATGATATTCTTATTTCCAAAATGTTTCAAGCGACATTCCTTATTCAAGATTGCCCAGTTCACTTTCCAAACGCCTTATGATTGTATTGTCAGGATCTCTCCGGAATTCTCAATTGCTTTATGTGACATTTATACACAAAATCTATTATATTGCTGCAAATCCGATTTTTGACTGCAGGTTGCCCTCTGACGTCATAATCCAGTTTGTTTAAGATATTTCTTTAGTCCAGATTTCTTCTATAACATCATTAGGCAAGATAACGCATCATGGCATTCATTGGTCCCAGTTTCTCGGGTATCACAATTCTTGATCTAGATTGCTTTTTAAGACAGTTCTTTGGCCAGATTACTCATCAATACAATTTTTGTCCAAAAAACCTTGCATGCCATTCTAAGGTTCCGATCGCCATTTATAATATCCCTTAGTCCAGATTGCGTCTTATTTCATCTTTTGGAGCAGATTGTGTCTTAGGACATTCCAAGTTCAGGTTGGATTTTTATGACATTTCTTAATCCAGATTGTTTTTAAGAACATACAATAGTCCAATTTTATTTTTTGACATTCCATAGTCCTGACTACATCCATTCCTAAGTCCAGGTTGCATCTAATGACACTGCCTACTCAAGATTGCATCTTAAGACATGTCTAAGTACAGCTTTTCTTCTAATACATGCCTTAGTCAACTTTGCCTGTTATGACATTCCTTAGTCCATTTGCCTCATATGACATTCCTAAGTCCAATATGCCTCTCATGACATCACTTAGTCCAATTTTCCTCTCATAACATTCCTTTGTCAAGTTTGCCTCTAATGACATTCCTTAGTCCAATTTGCCTCTTATGACATTCCTTAGTCCAATTTTCCTCTCATGACATTCCTTAGTCCAACTTGCCTCGTATGGCATTCCTTAGTCCAATTTGCATCTTATGACGTACCTTAGTCCAATTTGCCTCTTATGACATTCCTTAGTCCAACTTGCCTCTTATGACAACCATAAGTCCACTTTGTATCTCATGACATTCCTTAGTACAACCTGCCTCTTATGACATTCCTTAGTCCAATTTGCCTCACATGAGATTCCTTAGTCCAATTTATATCTCATGACATTCCTTAGTCCAAATTGCCTCTTATGACATTCCTTTGCCCAATTTGTATCTCATGACACTCCTTAGTCCACTTTGCCTCTTATGACATTTATTATTCCAACTTGCCTCTTATGCCATTCCTTTTTCCAACTTGCCTTTCATGACATTCTTTAGTCCACTTTAATCTCATTACATTTTTAAGTCCAACTTGCTTCTTATGACATTCCTTAGTCCAACTTACCTCTTATGACATTCCTTAGTCCAATTTGTATCTCTTGACATTCCTTTGTCCAACTTGCCTATTCTGACATTCCTTATTCCAATTTGTATCTCTTGACATTCCTTTTTCCACTTTGCCTTTTATGAGTCTCCTTAGTCCAATTTGTATCTCATGATATTTCTTAGTTCAACTTGTCTCTTATGACATTCCTTAGTCTACTTTGCCTCTTATGACATTCCTTAGCTCAATTTGCCTCTCATGACATTCCTTTGTCCCAATTGTATCTCATGACATTCCTTAGTCCAATTTGCCTCTCATGATATTCCTTTGTCCAAATTGTATCTCATGACATTCCTTAGTACAACTTGCTTCGTATGACATTCCCTAGTCCGATTTGTTTCTCATGACATTTTTAAGTTCAACTGGCCTCTCATGACATTCCTTAGTCCAATTTGTATTTCAAGACATTCCTTAGTCCACTTTGCCTCATATGACATTCCTTTGTCCAACTTTCCTCTTATGACATTCCTAAGTCCAACTTACATCTTATGGCTTTTCTTAGTCCAATTTTCCTCTTATGAATTCCTTATTCCAATTTGCCTCTTATGACATTCCTTAGTCAAACTTGCCTCTTATGGTATTTCTTAGTCCAACTTGCCTTTTACTACACTTCTTAGTCACATTCCTTTGTCCAACTTTTCTCCTTTGGCATTCTTTAGTCCTATTTTTCTCTTATGACATTCCTTTGTCCAACTTGCCTCTAAGTATATTCTTAGTCCAACTTTTCTCTTATGAAATGTTTTAGTCATGTTTGCCCCTTATGACATTCCTAAGTACAGCTTTTTTTAATAAGATTCGTAATTCCTGATTTCCTGTCATGGAATTCCATTTTCCTAAATTCCTAATATGACCTTCCTTTTTTTCAGTTTGTCTCTTTTGTCATTCTTTAGACCACCTTGCCTGTCATCAGATTCCTTAGTACGGCTTGTCTGTCATGATATTCCTTAGTCAAGTTTGCATCTTATGACAGTCCTGCGTCCAGACTACCTTTCATGATATTCTGTACTTCAGATTTTCATGGTTTTCCCAATTATTGATTGCCTGTCATGACATTCTTTTGTTAAGCTGGCATTTCATAACAATCTGAAGTCCAGTTTGCCTGTCATGACATTCATAAGTCAAGATTGTCTGTAATGACATTCCTTAGTCCTGCTTGCCTGTTATGACTTTCCTTAATTCTGATTGGCTGGTGTGAATGGCAGAATGCCTGTTAAGACATTCCTTAGTTTAGATTACCTGTTATATCATTCATTACCTCAGCTTGCCTGACATAATATACCTGGCCCAGTTTGCCTCTTATGACAGTCCTTAGTCTAGAAGAGGTTATGGTTTTCCTTACTTCAGATGGCCTAGTATGGCATTCCTTTGGCCAGGTTGCTTTGGAAGACATTCCTTAGTCCAGATTTCTGTCAAGTAGTCTTGCTTGCCTGTCATTCAATTGTTTAGTCCAGCTTGGCTGTCTTGACTCTCTTTAGTCTTGATGTGCCTAAAGTCAGATTGCTCTGTCCTGGCCTTCTTTAGTGCAGCTTGCCTGTCATACAATTTCTTAAACCTGCTTGTCTGTCATTAAATTATTTAGTCCTGATTGTCTCTCATGACATTCTCTACTCCAGATTATGTCATGACATTCCTGATCGCAGCTTGCATATTCCTATATCTATTCCTTTGTCCAGGTTGCTAGTTATGTAAATCCTTAATTCCGATTGAGTGTTGTGAAATTATTTTCTCCATATTTCCTGTTATGACAGACCTTATTGTAGATTCCCTGTTATAATTCTAAATTAGGGTTACCAGATATGGCATGCTTTAGTCCAGATTGCCTATTGCGACATTTTTATGACATACTGCCTCTTTTGGCACTCCTTGGTCGAGATGGCATCAAATGACAATCGTCAGTCCGGATAACATTTCATCACATTTCTTAGTCCAGTTGGCCTTTCATGACATTTCTTTCTCCAGATTACTTTAATGAATTGCCCTGTCCACCTATACTCAGTTTTATCTCATGAAGTGACATGCCATGACATGTACTCTCTAGCTGATCACGTGAGATTACACATGGCATCATGTGACACAGCTGATTCACGATCGGACTCAGCTATGCCAACATCTTGCCTGATGTTAACCCACAATATGTGTGTTTAAAGCTGGGACACCAGAACCGGGTACACGATTTTGTACTAGGAAATAAGGATATTCACTGACTAAACGAAGCTGCAAACGAATATATTTTTATCTTACTAAAGATGTGTTTCCATCAAACGGAAAACATGCGCGTTTTAGACTTACAAAAAGCACTAAAGAGATGTGGTTCGCATAAGTCTGTGTTGCACGATGTCGTTTCTATTGAGTCTGTCGGCGTCGAATATTGTCCTCGCCAGAGAAATAGACCATTTCATACCGTAAGTTTACTATTAAAATATTTCAAAACTATTTCTTAGATGTTGGTCAACAAATCGCAGACTGGAGCCGCTAAAAGCTGAAATTAGAGTATCTGCATTAACAAAGCACGTGACAGAGCTACTGTATATTGCTTTTTCCCTTCCTTTTATTTCTTTTTAATATGCGAACCATTTGCACAAGAAAATGCTGCCCAGTTAAAGGATGTTGAGATAATATGAAATGAAGAACTTCAACAATCACGTATTTGTTCACCCGCAATAGATATATCATCAGAAATAGTTTAATTTATAACATAAATACCTCGGCGAAAATAAAACATTGGTTCAATTTTTTTATATGAACACGCTGGGCGGCCTATTAGCTGCGGCCAGTGCACACATGCGTGTACGTGTTTAAGTCTCATTGACAAAATAGATAACTCTCAAACAATTGCAATAATAATCCACTCGTGTGTTTAAACTCGATATACGGCGTTCTTCAACAGAAATACCCGTGACCATCCTGTAAAAAATATTTGAATCAGACGCATTTTGTGTTGGAATAGTGGCTCCAAGTTTTTATTGGCTGCACAAGTAACATGGTTAATATACACCTGATTTGTTTTCTAAAATATGTTCGAAGATTTCCAATCTCCTGTGAAATGGCTTATATATACATGTCGAGAAATATATATTAACCTGTGCGGACTGAAAAGGGAAATCACAAATATTAATTATTGCTGAAACTATATTGCATAAAACAATGACTTTTTAATGTATTTTGAGTGTTTATACAATTACTTACTGGCAACTAGAACTGAAATGACGCAACTTATGTCTTGATACTAACATTTAGTATCTGACGTCTTCGGGAGTATCCATATTCTATGGAATATACGCTTCCATAGTATTTATATATTGCGAAAACTCGAAAATAGTGTCGAAAAGATTGCGCGCACCCAGCTCTACGGAAGCGTATATGGTACACCCTAATAATATGGTCATGTCGATTAATTTATATCGACTTACTGTGATATAAATTGGTATTTCGACATAGTTTTGTGGACTTTTCCAAATTTATTTTACTCGCGATAACGACATTAAGTTAAAGTCTCGACGTTAATGTTTCCGGCTTTCCCCGAAAAAATATTTGGTCGACATGATCTAAGTCGACAAATCAACATAATTTTTGGCGGCGTGCTTTTGTGAAAATGAATTGCCATCATAGTTTTAGTCGACACAATTAGTTATTTTTTACGCCATGACACCTTTTTCATATCATTCAGTCATAGAATGTTGACATCATCACAGCATCAGCTTCCATACAGCACATGTGAATAATAAGGTACATGATACATTATCATGTCCACATAATTATGTTCCTGTGTTATAGCCAGCGAAGAAAGACAGCCACCAGATGTCACCGTTAAATCGAATGAAGAAATGTGCGTGCGGCGTAATATTTGAGATGATATTGCTAAGGCTGGTAAAGAAAATAGGCGCACGATCGAAGTTTTTTTTTTTAATTTTACAACGGATGGTTTTTCATTTATCCATTTAGGCGGCTTATAATTTCATTGTTCCTTTATGTTTTAAAAGGACCGTAGCAAATGTTAAAATGCTGATAAAGTTTAAATATTTTGACGTACTTTAAACAGGCGATGTTTCTTAACGAACTTGTTAAAGGTGAAATCCAGAGCTAGAAAGGACGTTTTTAAAGCTTGTATAATGTACGTTCAGTTAAAACAAAACTTTGCTGTAATTGAATTACTTGGGAAGTAAATCAAAATAAAAGATATTAAAAGATTTCCATCTAACCAATTGATCACGAATTCAATTTTGAAGCAGAGGACCGTCGGTCCGCCTAGAGGCAAACTCGAGTCGACCAAATTTCAATATTCTCTGTATAATTTATTTTTCCAAATAAAAAACATCGAAACTAAGATTTGTTTTTTTAAGATGAAATCCTATACGATACGAGGGAATTTGTTATTTCCAATTCAAACTCAAAATCTGACAGTGGAAAGAGATGAAGACAACAGTGTCCTCTAATTCAGCCATGTTATTACATGTATTTATTAAATATTTTTTATTTGCAAGCTTACAGTCTAGACACCAATTTTATTTACGTGCATTTTGAATGCAATCGGATTATTGTACTTTCGGCTAACTGGCAAACTAGTTAAAAAAGTTCTCTAGTTCAGTCTGGTAAAAAAATAAATAAATGTTATTTAAATTTAATCTTTGAAGTTTTGCGAAAAATATAGCAGGAGTCAACCAAGCCCACAATTGTAGGGAGAAGTGAGTTCTTTTTTTCTAAATTAAAGAATGAGTTTAATGACAACTTTGATAAAGGCCTGTAAAACTTGTCCATACTAGCCAATCTATCAATGTAGTTGCGTTTGAATTTGCCAATAACTGCAAATCATATTGCGAACATACATAAAACATACTATCACGCAATTTTAAACAATTTCAGACAAGGCGAATTTAAAATTTACGATCACAGTAAACGAGTAACATTAAGTTGATTGTCACATTAGAGGTAAGGCAAAATAGAATGCACTGGCTGAAATGAAATCGTCACCCCTGAAATCGCGCTATTCTTATATGTTATACAAATAAGAATGAAAAACTTTCGTTGAACAGACAGAGATCTTCTGGTGAAACATAAAGGCCGCAACATTATGGGACAATTATGGTATCGACTGGATATTGTTATGGATGTAAACACCTGTGGTCAAAATGAACATAAGTGTATTTATAATTCGTTAATGCGATTGTTTTTCATTTGTTGAACTTAATAATGTGACTTTTTATTGAAATGGTTTTTCAAAATCACAGGTATATATTAGCAAATAATTAGATAAATTAGCTCTTTGAAATAAATCTTCAATGCCAAAAATTGAAGGACAGTTATCAAACGAGTAGGTATGGCCCGATAAAGGCTTCTATTTAATAAGTCCAAATGATTGAGTAGTAATTTGCCTTAATACTATCTCGCAAAGCACGCTTTTTGCGAAACTTTTTCGTTTCGAATTTCTTGTCTGACCTTAGCAACGCAGCCCGATCAATCGCTCCAACAAAACGTACAAAAAGATAGGATCGACAAATTTTCTTTGGTCGATATACGTTTTAAAAATGCCTTGTCAAAATTTCTATAGCTGCTATTGAGCGAACCCATTGAAATATTTATTCGCCCAGGCAATTCATAATTGATTATTAGCCTTCACAATCGCGGCGGCTGTTTTCAGCACCAATTACCACTTTTGTCGAGCTACCTTCATTTTTTTTTTCATTTCTACATAAAACGCGAAGTAGCTCATGTATTTGTATAAGAACTTCAAGTGTTTTGCTTGAGATTGATTTCCATATAACCATATCGTTCAGCCCGAAAGGTATAATCGACCGCGTGAAATTTCATTTGATTTTACTCGCACACGAAAGAATCTTCATGTTTTTTTTTTGTTAAATTAGTTTGATATAGATCTATTTAAGTACTTAGCACTAAGTGAGAAAACTGTTTGAAAAGTAAACCTATTATTATCGCAAAAATTAAACCGAGGTGAGCATTGGTAGCAATAACAGCACCACTGATCCGACCATACGCACAAGTAAGATATCTCATATTTTAGATATTTTTTTTTGTGGTTTTCAATATTTGTCATTTATTTGATTGAAGTAGTGAACCATGTAAAAAGTTGCAAACTAAATGCATTTAACTGTATTATACCTTTTGCAATACGAGTCGCGTTCTGAGAAAACTGGACTTAATGCATGTGCGTAAAGTGTCATCCCAGATTAGCCTGGGTAGTCCACACAGGCTAATCAGGGACGACACTTTCCGCCTAAACTTGATTTTTGGTAAGTAGGGACTTTCTTGAAACTAAAAATACCATACTATCGGAAAGTGTCGTCCCTGATTAGCCTGTGCGGACTGCACAGGCTAATCTGGGACGACACTTTACGCACATGCATTACGCCCAGTTCTCAGAACAAGGCTCATATATAGGTATGTGCGTATCATGCAGACATCTATGTGTCGTCCAATGTAACGCGCGAACAACTTGCAGCAGCATCATGTTCGACGACAACATTAGTCGTGTTCTGATATAACTGGGCATAATGCATGTGCGTAAAGTGTCGTCCCAGATTAGCATGTTCAGACCGCACAGAGATGACACTTTCGGCTTAATTGAATTTTTGCTAAGAAGAGACTTCATTTAAACGAAAAATGTCTTAAAAGCGGAAAGTGTCGCCCCTGATAAGCCTGTGATGACTGCACAGGCTTATTTGGGACGACACTTTACGCACATGCATTTAGCCCAGTGTTCTCAGAACACGGCTTGCATTATCAACAACCACAACAGCAGCATCGTCATCAACATCACCACCATAAATTGCGGCAACAGTAGCATATATTCTGATGTTATGACAAGTACGATCCCCTACTATTTGATAGCAGAATCGAGAACGCAACTATTATTATTATATAGCTAGTTATACTATATCGTACACTTAACGCTTTAACGGCACAACATTGACAATCACACATTAGTGTTATGACATTAGTTATCAAATACTGAGGTAATACCGTTGTCAATAACAAAATGCTGGTATGCGACTGTTAATCGCTGTTTCCTGTTCTGATATTTTAATCACGCATTTATATTTAAGTATGGTTAATCATACTAATTGGTTAAAAATATAACATTAAATCATAATGTCATATCATTTTCAACAAAGTTATAATGTTGGAAATTTGTTATATGTTAAACTACACTTCACAGGGCTAAAAAAACTCGAAATGTTAAGCTGAAAATAAAAACGCCACAACACCGGCTTTTATAAATAACGAAAGATGCAGTAAATTTAAATTAGTAGTCCTATGGTAACACTTGAACAATTATTATATATTTACTTACCTTCTGGTCCGTACATATACCGAGCGAAAACACAAAAATGTAAGCCAACCCGGTATAATATTATCTTAATATATCTATATATATACTAAATATAGGAGTAAAAAGAAATGTCCTTTTTCGAAAAAAAAGCATCTGCTGCGGGTCCAACTTTTCTCGAAGCCATTGACACAACTGTTAACTTTAAGTACCGCATAGACAAGAATGGACCAATTAGCCAACGGCGAAACTAAAGCCAAATATTTACAGACTCTCGTTTTCAGCAAAACAAATATGTGATCGAATCTATAATCCATTAGTGGCGCGGTGTTTGGTTAAACTGCCGCGTGTTTTAAAAGACCGGCCATATCCCGGTTACACGACATATTTTATCCCGATGTTTTCACCCGTATATTCGATCCAGCACTTGAATTACGAGCATGATTACGTTCGGAAAATTTGCGAATGTGCACCAATGTTTTCATAAAATCTTGCCAATGTTCATTGTGCTTGTCTTTAAGTGTACAAAGACCCTTGCAAGCTTTATTGACTCGAGTGAGAGTGTTTTGACGGTTGTTATTACTACATAAGTGAAAAGTTGGATTTTCTATTGATGAAACAAAAATGCACTCCAGTTTTTTTCTTATTATTATTTAAGTTACGACCAATAGCTCTAAATATTAAAATAAGTAGTTGGTTAATTATCCAAGTATGTTTACGGAATATTTATTTATTCTTACACCTTGATATACTTTACACCATTTTTGCTCAAAGACAGTCCATACTTATGCAGCCCTTTATAACATATTTTCATTAAACACGAAACATTGTTCAAAAACTGTCACATTTAGTTCATATTGATATTCTTAAATATAATTACACCCGCACCAAAGTATGTCTGTCCGTCCGTTTGACTGCCTGAAGTTAAGCACGTTCAAGTTTATTATATTATGTTAAAGTATGTTAAAGTTATGGAACGTATTTATAAAGCATGGTTATCACAGCATTCTACATATTCATATATTACGACATGCGAAGACGAACTTATGTTTCGCAACTATAACACGCTCTTGTTATTTTTCTACGATAATGTAAATATTGTTATAGCAGGTAAGAATCCAATTATTTTTTTTACTTTTTGTTGATGAAAATGAATTGAAACGGCTTTTCGTTCTTCATGTCATTTCATATCTTAAGAGCGTGGTTTATTTCATACAATATCTCTAGATCATTGTTGTTTTTCATGTTATTTCTTTAGACCATTGTTTATTTCCTACCATAACTTTTGACCATTGTTTATTTCATATAATATCTCTTAACCATTGTTTATTTCACATCATAGCAATAGACCAGTGTATATTTCATGCGCTATCTGTATACCATAGTTCATTTTATATATCTCAAGACCGTTGTTCATTTTATGTCATATCGCAAGACCGTTGTTCATTTCATATCATATTGCTAGACCGTTGTTCCTTTTATGTCATATCTGTTGACTGTTGTTCATGTTATATCATATCGCTAGACCGTTGTTCATTATATATAATATCGCTAGACCGTTGTTCATTTTATGTACCATCTTTTGACTGTTGTTCATCTACCCAGATAAGCAACTCAAAAAGAAGAACTATTTGTAACACACATATATATATATATAAGTTGTATCATTAATTGTGTTTAAATCAAATAGACAAGCAGTTGAAGCAATCCGTCAAAAAGCAGGCCCATGATTATTTGCTTTTCATTTATCTTTTAGAAATTTTGACGCAATTGAAAGCTATATTGTTTCGCTTCTTAGTTTACTTTTAATGCAGCATTTATGAAAATTAAACTAACGTTTTAACACTAAACTTACATAACTTAATTTTAACTTTAATATAAACCCCACAACGCCACGCACCTCAAAAACAAAACTAGAACGAAGCATTCCTTATTATTTTCATACCTACCCAAAAGCATACTTCCTTTACATACAGTAGATTTACTGGCATATTAAAGGGGCCTTTCCACAGATTTTGGCATGTATGGAAGTTTGTCATTAAATGCTTTATATTGATAAATGTGAACATTTGATACAAAAAGCTCCAGTAAAAAATCAACAACAAAATAGTAATCCTCGAACCACTAACCCCTGGAGTCCTGGAGTAAAAGTCTACCACTTTGACCACTCGACCATCCGTGCTCATACAATAACGTAGGTATTTTATACTTTATATAAGCTCTCCTCGTAGTTTCACAAAATATAACGACAACAACAGAACTCTCCAAATTATTTAATCGTTTCGCGTTGCAACGCTTTATAATTTTCCGGTTTTTAAATCGTTAAAAGATGCATATAATGGTTCTTTTAGAGCATGGTTAATGTTCAGTATTACTGTTTCCTGGCAAATATCATAACTAAAACGAACATTTGCGAATCTGAAACAACTTTTTTAAATTTTGGCAATTTACCAAAACGTTAAAAGGCCCCTTTAATGAGTACTCTTAAAATACATTCATCAATTCGATTCAAGTTTATAATACCCATATACATTAACACACAATCAATAGCTATTACTCGTGTGCACTTTATACATATGGTATTAGTCGGAATGTTAATCAACGATTTAAATTAATTTAATTGAAAAACAAACACTTATAAAATAAACCATAAAACATTTTTTCTTACCACGTGTCCTGATGGTTAATTGCATGGTAGGGGAACGTCTGACATCTGTTAGAAGTACTTTTTTACTGAGAAATTCCATATTCCTTTAAGTAAAGCTTTCTTGAACCAGCTCCTAGATCTACACTTAAAGAGTCCACGTCACAATCCTAATTCGACGCGGAACCTCTATTTGCGGGACACATACAGCTGAAAGGCTTGTATCGACCGGTAGGTACCGGGTACTTATTCAAATAGAGGCCTCAGAATAAATTGACAGCGAATTAAATATTAAAAACGCATATTGTTAGCTTTTGAAGTAATTGCAAAATATTCTCCCATTTTCAATGGTCACACGTTTGTTCAAATATCAGATAACAAGTTGGTTCATTGAAATGATTCGTTTTAGCTTGACAATTATCGTTTTTAACCGAGGGACTGAGAGTGGCTTGTAGAACATTAACAATTGACCTTTCGACAGCTAGAGTGAAGCCACGCCCACCGATTTCAAGGGGGGTCACTCCGCCGAAGTCCGTCATAAAAATGGCTACGCGAATCGGCCGCATAAGTGAACCAAAAAGGCCTCATGGTATACCAGAAAGGCAATACAATAGTTTTTATTATCATTGTATAGTGGTGCTGAATATAATTATCATATCTATTAAATAGTCAAAACTTTTTTATTAGTCTACTTAAAAGCCGTTAAATTTATCATCAAAGTCGGCAAAATTATCGCCAATTATCGCATACAGTATGAATTGTTCGTTAGTCACAATATTTTTCCTTGAGTAATAGATGTTTCAGTTTTTTAATTAAAAGCCGTTAATTTTTGCAACCGATGGCAACATCGCAATTGTGGCACAGGTAAGTAAATTTATTATAATAGAAGACGATGAACGTTTTTATTGAAATCCGATATAACACATATCTACAATGCGTTTGGTCAAAATGACCCATGAGCATTGTTATAATCGTCAAACATAGTCAAAGTCGTCAAAAAAGTAACATACACAATATATTATTATATATTATTATTTCCTCGTAAACTATCTTCTGCAATATTTAAAATATAAAAAGTTGAAAGAATTTTCATGTACAAAAAAACTCGCTAATCAGACCGGGTTTTCAAAGGGTCATTCACAGTTTGCGGCATCTGTTTTGATAACGGATTAGTAGAAAGCCCACATATGGTGTAAAATGACACTTATTGGCCCCTATTGATAATTACTTGCGCATTTTAAAATAGTTTCTTAACTTACATTAAATTTGGAAGACTTAAACCGAAAGAAATAAAAAATGTTTTATTCTATGTGATATTATTAAAAATAATAACTGATTGTCTTTATTATTACGCATTTCATTAGCATTAAAAAAATCTAGCAAAGTTTATAATGTCTTATTTATTTGCCGACTGCATTAGAATGTCAAATTTATTTAACGTTGGCCACCTTTGAAAAATGGTTTTAAATGTTCCTTTCTAATTTGTCTATATAGAGGATAAACAAGTACAAAGTTATACTCTTTTTTATAACGTGTCCGTTGCAAAACTTACATTTTCTATTTTCGCGTAGTATCTTATTATTACTACTGTGTTTTGCTTTCGGGCGATCGCTTAATATGTTGAGATTAAGCTGTTCGTGTGGACGACCACAAAGACGAATCCAACGTTTGAATTTTTCAAGATTAGTACCCGGTTGAGGGAACGGAAAAAAACGTACTTCCATCTTTTAACCGTTCTGGATACCTTGTGTCTGAATAACAAGTGCCATAACAGCACCTTTTAACCATTTTCTTTGTTTAAAGGGGCCTTTTCACAGATTTTGGCATTTTTTAACTTATTCATTAAATGCTTTATATTGATAAATGTAAACATTGGATCATAAAAGCTCCAGTAAAAAATCAAGAAAAAAATTAAAAAAAGGAAAAGAACATTGCCCGGAGCAGGTTTCGAACCAGTGACCTCTGGAGTCCTGCCAGAGTCCTGAAGTAAAAACGCTTTGACCTACTGAGCTATTCCGCCGAGTACACATTATTGACGTATTTTATACCTTATATAGGCAATCTTCGTAGTTTCACAAAATTTAACGACAAAAACAGAACTCTCCAAATTATTCAATCGTTTCGCGTTGCAACGCTTTATAATTTTTAGGTTTTAAAATCGTCAAAAGATGCATATAATGGCTATATTAGAGCATGGTTAATGTTCAGTATTACTGTTTCCTCACAAATATCATAACTAAAACGAAAACTTACGAATCTGAAACAACTTTTTTCAATTTTGTCAATTTACCAAAGCGTGAAAAGATCCCTTTAAAACACAGAATTACGTATAAGCTTATGTGTCGGACAACGGCGAGTTTGACGGACAAAATGGCGGATAGTAACGGGCCTAATCAATGCTGTAATCTGATTGGTTAATAAGCCTGTCAATCAATCGGCTGTCGAAAGGTCAATTATAACCCCGACTGTGAGCGTATTTCGTGCTTCGCGTCGTTAAATATACTTAAACGTGATTAAACACGAATAGTAAAAATAAGTTAGATGTACATGTTAATAATCACTTGAGTAAACAAGGCAAAGTTATAGATTTTCTATGAAAATAATGATCCGTGTCACGTAAATTTGGTCGAATGGATATTAAAGCCACACAACTTATTTGGCATAGTAAATTTAAGTATAAATAAGAAACATATTTTATCTATGCCAATTAGAATATATATGGTGGTTACAAGGTAGAAATCCGTCTTTTTTTGTGCTTTAAATCTTAAAAATAATCGCGTTTGCCAAAATGGACATATACATCTAGACATCCTACTTTCGGTTTTAAAAGCATTACAGTTTGAAAAATAATAAATTACTTGCTAACTAGGCTATAGATTTAATTTCATCTATGCCAATTATAATATATTTGGTGGTAACAAGGTAGAAATCCGTCTTTTTGCGCTTTAAAAATTAAAAATAATCGCGTTTGTCGAAATGGACGTATACGTATAGAAACCCTACTTTCGGTTTTAAAAGCGGTACCGTTTGATTTTTTTTTTTAAATAACTTGCTGACTAGGCTATAGATTTAATGACAATTTTGCTCACTTTCAAATTGCATCTTTATGTATTGATTAACATGTATTTCATTTCAATGCATGTGGCTTTAAACGTTTGGTTGACAACGATAGGATGGTGATTTACAATCGATGGGGAAACTCATTTGTCAAAAGTGTGCATTATCATTTAATGTGTGTACGTTTAATCCTGAGAAAATCACATGTCAAGAACAAAAGCAGGAACATATACAAGCAAAACAAAAAAGTGTGTATACCGATAGGTGCCTTACAAAAGTAAGCGTCACCTTTAATGTGTTACGTCTCTGACAAAAATATGCGTGTCTTTCGAAATGTTACGCTACACATAACATGTAAATGCAGTTTACCATGTTTATACATAATTCAATACGTTTTGCCATACACATGGATTCAGATTAAATTCCAAGAATGCATCTGTTGTATATATCCTGTTGAATATGTACGACTGGTTTCAGAAATAGCCTGGTAAAAATAAATCTTCATTTTTTTAAACGAACATCTTATCAAAGTTAAGTTTCGCTATCGATTTTACTTCAAAAGGTGTTGGCGTTAAATGAACGAGGCGGATCAGCCATTCCTAAAACTAAATGCCCGTACTGCTTTTTGTGGGGGCGGTAACGTTTGAGCCAGGGGTTAATAAATGGAACACTTAAAGTAACGCTTTCACGAGTTTAGGTGTGTATACAGACTTCTCACTGATTCGAAAAAAAACCCAACGAAACAATTTTTTGAACATCGAGATAAAAGCATCAGTATGCACCACTGGATACACCAGTTGCAGCTTTGGTGAGAGAAATCGTCTGTATTATCGTATGGGTCCAAAAGAAAACACAACTTAATGAAAAGACAACTTAAAAGTTGCAACATTAACTATGTAAAAGCTCAACGGATATATTGCGAAATCACATAAAAAACGAACAAGTGAGTCGAAATGAGATTTCAAAATCCTTGCCTTCCAATAAAACCTCAAGATTTTTTAAACTGAGAGTCTTGTTCACACATGTTTGTTTTTTTAAAGTTTATTTTACAATTAATATCTACATTTTACAAGTTCATGAAATGTTTGAAACGGTCACATAATGTTGGACACATGTCAATACATCAGCCAGAGAAAATTGCCATTGATGAAGCCTATTTATCAACAAAAAGTATTTTTTGTTCATAACTTTAAACATATTCTTCATACACAGGTTCATCTTCATCGAAATTTTACATATGCTTACAAAATCATTTTATCGGTTATATTTCGGTTATGTTTAAAAACGACTAATGAAGAAGTTTAAACTAGTTTCTTCATTTTAAGTTTACATCATAATGGGATGAAAAAGGACATTACAGATGATATCGTCTTTCGGTTTTGAAAGTCGATTAGTATTCTTGGCAAATATAATTTTGCATTTAAAGGGATCTTTTCACGGTTTGGTAAATTGACAAAATTGAAAAAAAGTTGTTTCAGATTCGCAAATTTTCGTTTTAGTATGATATTTGTGAGGAAACAGTATTACTTCACATTTACCACAGTCCAATATAGCCATTATATGTATCTTTTGACGATTTGAAAACCTAAAAATTATAAAGCGTTGCAACGCGAAACGATTGAATAATTTGGAGAGTTCTGTTGTTGTCGTTTAAATTTACGAAACTACGAAGATTGCTTATATAAAGTATAAAATACATACATTGTGAATATCTGGCGGAATAGCCGAGAGGGCTAATACGTTTTTACTTCAGACTAACTCCAGGACTCCGGGGGTCACTGGTTCGAGCCCTGGTACCGGCTAATTTTTTTTCCTTTTTTAAATTTTATTCTTGATTTTTTACTGGAGCTTTTAAGATCCAATGTTTACATGTATCAATATAAAGCATTTAATGACAAACTTCAAAATATGCCAAAATCTGTGAAAAGGCCCCTTTAAATAATTTGAGTGTACAGATACCCATTTTAGATGTCAACGTATTTTGTTATGAATTTTGCAACTTTGATTTTAAACCCCTTCAAAGGGAACGTTTGTCAAAATTACTTTTTTCTTGCTGACGATGCTATTATGGTTGTACTGAACTTTTTAAAATAGCCTAGCCATCTATTTGTTGTTGTTGTTGCTATGAATACGCTATGTGTTCAGTGCGGTATAGGTTTTCTTTTCACGCTCTTAAATCCATTTCCGGTCCATTGTGTGGGTTTTGACGCGTGTTTACCTTCGACAAATATTTAGACTTGTGTAATAACACTTATATGAATAGCTTTAAAATCGGTAGATTTAATTGTCAACTGCAAGAGGTTAAATTATTTGTTTTCAATTATTGATTGGTAAAATATTGTCATTGGGAAATAGTACATAGTTACTTCAACGAAAACATGTCATGCAGTTACATTGATCAATATTTAAGAAATCATGATTTAACGTAATTTATCGACCATTAAAGAACGATTTGGTGTTGTGATGTGTACACATTCAACATCGTAATACTACAACAACGTATTTCAACGTTAAAGAACGTCATACGGTTGAATGTAACGATAAGGTATAACATGAATAGGGCATGTATATAGTTTTATCATTTTTGTCAAACACCAACAGTTTTAACCTAAAGGGCTGCCGTTAAATTTCCATGCTAACGTGATATATTTAAAAATCGAATCCCACGTGTTTGTTACTTATGCATATCTGATTTTGTATTATTTTTCAAAACTGTTCATAAATATAAAAACCCTTAAAAATTCAGAACCAAGGATATTACCTAGCAAATATACTTCATTTAATTTACGGAGATCAACGATTTGTAACATCTATTAAAGACAGACGCCATTCATAGATTTATTTACATATATAATAAATTATAATGATGAAAAGAGAAATTACCTATGCTTAATTTCCGTTTTCGATACATTGATTTAAGGTTTGTTCACTCTTCCTAACATCGAAATGATTTTAGCACAGTATGGAAGGAAAACATCATTATATATATATATATATATATATATATATATCAGCTGTACTTGACTTCTTTTTCAGTTTATTTAGACTGTAAGGGATGTGGTGTGCAGTTTTTGATTACGACATTATGTAACTGAAACAACATCAAGCAACAGCAAATCTACAACAATAACTTATACAACTGCCACCACCACCACAACACATACTACTACTTATATTTCTACACATCAACGACAAAACGAAAACTCCACCAACAAATGCGTAAAAAGCCACAGCTGCTGCTGATGCTATGTCTGCCTAAAAAATACAATATGCTTACACATCAATTGCCGTATCCTTTATCCTTCCGCTTCAACATCCCGCTTGAGCTATTCATGATTTAATATAATTTTGAAATCTGTAATCCACATCTTGAATCTGTTCTCGAAATCCCGTGGCCATCAGCAAAATCAGTAATCTCTTGTTAAAACAATTTTAAACTAAGCTCGTCGACTATTTCACTGTTTGCGAAACGGTACATGTATAACGTAACCGAATCTTTTTTGTCGACTTGTGTCTATATAAATAATGAAAACAGTCATACAGTTTTCTAAATGTAGTATAGGGCCATTCATAATCATATAAATACTCTTATTATCTGACGGATCTTTTTCATCGGAAAATTGAATAAAGACACCCGATATCGCCACGGCTGAAATGATGTATTCGTTAGGTAAACTATGTTGAATACTCTTTTCACTTGAAGCCACGACTTATATTAATCGTAGTTGTGTATTATGCTGAAATATGCGCGGCTACTTTTGGCGAAATACGAGTAGCAGTTTTCACCCCCGTTTGCGTGGGATTTACTTGTCCATTTGCAGCATACTTAAATGTAATTATTCATTCTCATCACACTGGAAGTTCGTAGGTAACACACCTCTCATAACGTGTTAAAAGAATAAAAAAAGAAGAACACAACTAAAGAGCAAAATAACTGAAGAGCGTTTGGTTGTCGAAACACCGGATTCCTATAGCAAAATAAACGATATTACATGATGGAAAATCCCTATTTAAAATAATACACATTAATTCATGATAAAATTAAGTTAAAAGATAGAATTGTTATCTATTTTATAACACAGCAAGGAATTAAAAACCTGTGAATGTACCGAACTGACGACACGATCGTACAATGATATTACCGTAGCCTTTATGTTAACCAATTACGTTTTCATATCTAATTTAGAAACTGTTCAAGTGTAAAATATTCCTTTACAAAAATACTTAAATTATGACGTCAACATGTTAATAGAAAAAGCGCACAATAAATATAGCCCGTTGTATAAATAGATCTTTATTTCAGAATGTATACACTATTATATACCTTGTTTGAAACATTCATATGAGTTTTAATATTTATATCTGAATTTCAGATAAAAAAAAAATTGCTCCGCCCAATGTGTTCCTTTGCGATAACCTAAATTAGTTAATCAAATCGCTGATGGCACTGCAGTTGTTTGTTATTGCGTATTGTTTGATAAAGCTTACGTTTTTAAAATGAAATTATTGATTTAAACAATGGAAAGTTTAAAAAGTACATTTACATTTCAGTGTGTGTAAACCGCTCTAAATAACACGACGTTCAAAATTTGAATATAGTACCTCACAGATCGTTAATGAGCATTTCGAAGGATACGTACTCCATGTATTTTTAAGTATTTTTTTTTTAAACTGACATGGTTAACTAGCTCAATTCAATCAATTATGATCTATGAACATGCGGCTTCTAGAGTGGTACCAATATTTTGACTATATCTAAACGGCAATTATTTGTTCGGTAAACCGTACTTGTTTTCTACGACATATTTTACCCGAAAATGGACCCAAATTTGTTTTAAACCCCTCACACTAAACTAAGCAAAATATCAAATGCTCTGTCTTGTCTTCAAACGTTAACTTATCATATGGAACCTGCTCGACAATTTTTGTTGTAAAGTATAGCGTTTAGTATGTACCACCATTGGTAAATCCGCATTATTTTTATGTTTGAATTGTTCATACGGCACAATTTATGGTACTGAAAATTAAACGAGTTAACGTGTCGCTATCGGTTTGTGCCAGGAATTATTTTCGGTACCAGTCAAAACGTTAATATTTGAGTAACAGTTAGTTTTACTGACAGTTGGCAAAACACGGATGGCTATTTACATGTTCTATAAAAAACGTTTGAAATGTTAAATGTTCTTTTGCAATTTGAAATCTAGATGTGCAACATTGCAAAATACGACATATAGTCCATATCCAGATATATCATGTTGATTGGCTACTTTTGCCTTCGAGTATCAATCTGCATCTATTAGCAGAGAAAAATGTCTAATAATATCTTGAATTCTAAGATTTGTGGTTGACACATAGAGTGACGCACAACAATGATGAAAGTTTTCGTTATCCGACATTAGCCATAACTTTTTGATCTCATAGATTATAGTGACGATCGTTATTCACAAATAAAAAGAATTTAAAGTGAAATTATGCCCATCTTACAGTATGCTATGTTTATAGGTGTCTATCGCAACCGTTGTTTATTTTTGGTGTTTTCACTTTATAATACACTTATATTTGTTAATGCAGCATCAACATACTAAAACAATATCCCGGAAAGAGAAAAAAATGCATTTGAATATCAACCGTACTTTTGTTTTGACAATTGACGACAGAAATGATTCGATGTACGATCTAAATCTAAATTTAGTTTTAGTGCAGATTCGTTCATACGACACAAAGACACAATTTGACGGATCATTTCGGCTTAGAGGACTGGAACAGTCATGTAAAATATCGAATATTTTATAATTTTTTTTATAAACAACTGGTAGCAAGATGAGTTGTAGATAATTTGTCAGTTACCACATTTTGACAAACTCTTTTGACCTGTTAATTCTTTTCAGATCAATTCGACAGTGAAAAATGCGCATAATATCACTTAAACTCAACGCCGTATACCCTTTTGCCATTAGGATATTTCTTGTTTTTAATCACATAAATCATTCACAACTAAAAATCGTTGGCATACTTATCGCACCTCTTCAAGTTACACCGATATGTGTCAGCATATGTATTTTAAGTCTTTTCAATGTATTTAGGTATACCGTCAATTTTTAAGGACCCTTAAGATACTTGATGTGTCAAAGATCCTTTATTGAACAATTAGGTATAATCTTAACCCATATACTAGTAGACATCTCCGTATCGTCTACAGGATACTCTTTCATTTATCCATAAAACACTGGATCATCCTCGAACTAAAAGCGTTACAATCCTCATTCTTATTGTTTTAAATGTAGTGACATTGTTGTTTTCGTTTCAATAAAAGTTACATCTTACTTATTTTCGTGTGAATTAATTCTTTGATCTCAAAATACTTAGTTGGATAATAATTTGTGAACAAAGATTCTTCTTAGTAGTCGTTTTTATCGTGATTTCTCGCAGCGAAATTGCGAGGTTTTGGCAACTAGAACGTGTGAAACTACGTTTGGATACATTGCGAATAATGGTAAATTTTACATCATGTTATAGCATGTCGTCTGAACTAAGTAAATATTGCGTAAGGTTTATTATAATGGCTATGTTTGTTCTTTACGTGTACTTGTGGAAAGTACAATATGAGACTAGCCCAAATCGAGTATTCGGGGCAACCATGTGTGCTCTAACGTCTAACGTGTCTGGTTCAAGCAAATACATCGTAGCTTCATGGTGTATTTGTTTAAAATATATTGTCTATTTGCGTAGAGCGTTGACAGGACGTTAACCATTTTCATTAAAACATGGTGAACCTCCAGCTTGTCTACGTTTCAGTCGAAAATAAGGCGTACAGTGCTGGTTTCCACATACATGTATACAACACCCCCTATACAGCCCTCCTTACTTTTAAGGGGTTTGTTTGTACATAGACAATCGACGTAGAATTATATATACTGAGGTCATTTTTTTAAAGTGAAAAATCAACACCAGGAGAAATTATTGGTTTTCTCGGACCTCCGATAATAGCTCACAATTTATGGTTTATGCACGAACTTTCTTTTTTCAAACGTATACACAACAAACACGAATATAAGTTTAGACAAAATGGGACGAGAACATTAACAATCACAAATTTTTTGTCAGATACCAATACGGCATATTGACGCATTTTGTGGTGCTGCAACAAAGCAAGTGAACGAGTTGATATTGGCGCAGTGCTAAACAATTATTTGCACTAATGATTTTCTTTAAAGTTTATAACATTCGATTTATAATACTTTTTACCATGTATTAATAAATTTGTTTTCACGATACTTTTACAAGTTGACATCACAATCCTCTATAAGTGTATACAATTCAATGAGACTGTTAAAAAAAGTAGATTTAAATGATACATCGCATCCTGCCGATTCGAATGAAAGACGCGGTAGACCCGCATCTCTGAAGGCGTTCGACAGCGTTGACCGGAAGTCCATCTGAAGACTACTGAGGCACTACGGAGAGCCAGAAAATATCACCAACATAATCAGGAAGTCTTATGAACTGATGACCTGCAGAATCGTTTGTGGCAGACAGCTTACCGACGCATTTAAAGTGAGAACCGGATTGAGACAATGCTGCTTACTCTCGCATGTGCTGTTCATGCAGGCCATTGACTGGACATGAAGACCTCGACAGACCAGAAGCGGAGAGGAATCCAGTGGACACTGTGGTAAAAGTTGGACGACGTCGACTTTGCCGACAATCTTGCTTTTCTCTCCAACACCCAACAACAAATCCCAATAAGAACAGCATGATAGCGGCTAACTCAGGTACACTTTGCCTCACCATAAAGAGTGGGAACAGCAACTTTTTCAAAACCAAAACATCCAATGACAAACCCATCACAGTCCAATGCGAGGCACTGGATGAGGTTGGAGGTTGGAAAAATTGATGCAGTTGTCAGAATACGCATCGGTAAAGCACGAGCAGCTTTCCATCCGCTTAAGAAGATCCGGGGATCAAGCTTGATTGGCATCACCACCAAGATTAGGCCCTTTAATACCATGATGAAGCCAATACTCCTCTATGGAGCAGAAACCTGGAGAACCACTGTAACCTCCATAAAGAAAATCGAGGTTTTCATCAAAAAGAAGATCATAAGGACCACTAGCCATACAAGATCACCAACGAAGAATGATGGATAAGAACAAGGCAGCAGCCCGTTGAAGAAAATATCCCTCAGAAACGTTCGCGATGGTTAGGCCACACCGTGGTCAAGCCTGCATCCAATACGACAAGGCAATCTCTCACATTGAAGAAGCTGGTCATTAAAAGTCTTGCGCTTAGACAACTCGGGCATCCGTGCTCATACAATGAGTGCTTGTAGTACAAAATATAACGACAACAACAGAACTCTCCAAATTATTCAATCGTTTCACGTTTTTGAATCGTCCACGGATGCATAGAATGGATATTTTAGAGCATGGTAAATGTTCAGTATTACTTTTTTATACCACATTTATATAGCGCCCTTTCATACCGTATGTGTGTTCAGAGGCGCTTTACATTTTTACCTGAAAAAGGTCATATGTCGTCCGTTAACATATTGGCGCCGTATGCAACCACGGCACATTGGCTTATTTCCCTCACAGGTACCCATTTATACACCTGAGTGGAGAGGATCATATGAGGGATAGATTTCTTGCTCAAGGAAATTCCAGTGGTTAGGGCGGGAATCGAACCAGGGACCTCTCGATCCATAAGCCAGCGTCCTACCATTAGACCACTGCTACTGTTTCCTCACAAATATCATAACTACAACAAAAATTTGCGTAACTGAAACAGTTGTTTTTTTACATTTTGTTAATTTACCAAAACGTAAAAAGGCCCCTTTAAGACTGAACCACCGGCGGAGATGAGATTAGCCGATTTAAATTAGCATGATGTAATTTAAAGTCTGTGTTGAAAAAGGGGCCTCACTTGTGTAAGTTTTAACGTAGGATGATAATAATTGCACGTGCATATCGTGATTTTATAATGAACCATTCATGGAAGTTTGAATGTTTTACGCGGCATGCAAGTTTGTTTCTACGGACAGACATACAGACGGGAAGATCCCCATGGTTATTCCATGATACTCCCTTTCATTCGTTTAGTTGATAAATAACCTACATTCTAGAGACATTTTCGTCAGCAAGTATTGAATCACAAAGCGTTCATCAAAATTACGTTATAAGCACGGTTAGAAAATAAATTTGTGAGTATATACAACAATATAATGAAAAGAGTCATTCGATCAAGCTATCAAGTTATATTATTCACGTTATTCGTATTGAAAAGTGTGTATTGTTAGTTTCAATGAATAACATAATAACATTTACTTGTATTGTAACACTCTAAAAAGGAACGATGATAACATTTAAATGTATAGTGTATAACATATCCTGAAAATGTGCACATTATTGATAAGTTTTAATAATTCGAACACCGCGATCACAATTTAACTTTATAACAATATTATAATAATTCCATGCGTTTTTATAAATACAACCGGGTACTATTTTTTTAGAAAGCAACTCCCTTTTGGATTTATTTTACTCGTCATGCAAAATTAATTGAAGGTTGAACAGTCTATTACAACGTGCAATAACATGTGTACATAATCATAATCAGAAATAAGAGCTCGACCAAATTAACTATAATCATAATATAATCTTCTTTAAAAATCTTCTATTTATAATGTATTGTCAATAAATTACCAACTCTTTTCTACTTATTGTCAGGCGTTTCGAGCAGAGAATATCATTAAGTAATAGCCAACTCCGCATGCAGCTCATTGCATGTCATATGAAAACAGCGTTATGTAAGCTGAATAACATATTGATTTGTGCTTGTGAATTATAATAATTAAAAAAAAACTATGTAAATGTTAACACCAAACATATGTATACATATGTATTGGTATAGATTGAATCGTTTTGGTAAATTTGCATGCCCTAAAACTCGAAACGTTGCGCTATTTTATTGTTATATTACCAGCCAATATATCCGATGCGATTAATTGTCAAAAAAAATGTTCAATAAACGTGCGCTCCGGCAACTGGTTTATATTAATTATAACTACAGTAGAAGTTTACCAAACATTCTTACATTCAGTATCACATTTTAAACTGATACGTCAAAATTTGTTTACAATCGAACGGCATGTTTTTTATAATCTTCATTCTGAACGAAATCCCAATGGACATGATACGCGATGTATTTTTTAAGCGCAAGGATTTATTCAGCGTTGGACTAAAGATACGACTGCAACAGCTGTTATCATTATTCATCTCATTTTTTAAGCTTACATGCATTTTCATTGACTGTTCTGAGTGCATAGCAGATAATCTGACTGAAAAATGATGTAAGACATGCAAGACGTCAGACAAATAATTCAGTATGAAAGCAAATGTTTTGCACAAAATGAAACATATGCGAATCCAAGTTGATCATAATCGATATCCACCCAGCATTACCCGTGTATAATTGATGGAAAACGCACAGGTAACAATGTGTACACATCGATATTGACCCCTCATTATTTACCTTTTCATAAAATAAAGTTAGCTTGTAATTGCACGCGGGCAATTATGTTTGCAGAAGAGCTCGGGTTTAGAGTAATTATTGACAAATCTTCACACTGGCGGCACGACTTGAATAGACTTGAATAGACATAGGATCTTCGTACAGACTTGTCTGAATGTTGAATGTTGAGAAATCTGAACCCTGATAGACTTACAATACACACATTAACCCATTTATGCCTAGTGGACACTTCCATTTATCTAAATTGGATCAATTTATTTCCAAAAGTAGGGATGTTTAGTATATTTATTTCTATATTTATAAAATTTCTTACAGAAATTCCTTTAAGCAAACAGCGCAGACCCTGATGAGACGCCGCATCATGCGGCATAAATGGGTTAATGTTGAGAAATCTGAACCCTGATAGACTTAAAATACACACATTTATGCTATGTACATGTATTTGCATACAATATGGTTGAGTGGGTTGATCAAGCTGGGTTTGTAGAGTGCTGAGCTAAAAATCGTGAAGTTCGATCCCTATAACTTGTAATGTGTTTGCAAACGAAATCTTTTCTAGGGATTTTCTTGAATAAATTTGCACATACTATTATACTAAAAAAATAAAAATAAAAATTACGTCGATTAGGTTAATTAAAAACATTATATATTGAATATTTCAGTATTCGAGGATACGATCTAGATGCGATAATTGCCCCCACCTCCTTTCAACATTGAAGGCAAGACTCGGGGGTGGGGCGCAGACGTCTGTCATCATCGGTTAAAACTACACTCAACTTACCAATAATCTTAGATATTTAAAACATACTTTTTTTTTTGAATTTGTAACTTCTTTTCCCAAATGAGACTATTTCTCAAAAATTCACGATCCATTGGAAGCTTCTTGTATCAGATGAGAGCAAATGTTTCGTTTCCTGTCAAATTTGCCATTTGTTCACCAAGCAACTGTCAATTAAATGTGTTGAAATTTACATGTGTTTAAAGCTTGAGAGATAATTTCATTTCCAAATGTTTACAATCGCGTCTTATTGGGGTACCCCAGTCAATTTGTGAACAAACAGAATGTCCATATTTATTTAATAGTTTTCTATCAGTCATGTTGGTAAGGATTACTTAACATATCAAGTTTCTTTGATATAAATATATTCTTAGCCACGTAGTTTGCAATCATTGGTATATTCGTTAAGCAAATTTGTTTAGACGGATATCGTCGAAGCACACGTTCGAGCATGTACGCGTTTTACATAATGATTTGATAACGTACTATTAACCATGGATTTCGACAACTGTATGTTATCATTAATAGTTTGGTTATTGTTGTTGAACAGTTTATTTTTTCATTGCAAATAATAGCAGCTTATTGGCATTCACCTACGAGCAAGGGAGCTTACTAGAAAACTATTCTTTAGATACTTGTTAAGAGTTATTTCCCTAGAAAGATTTAGTTAATAACGCTTTTGTTAATTGACTACCGTATTTGCTGTAATTTAAACTGATCCGTTTGCATACACGCAATGTCTCATGCTTATATGAAAACGATTAACAGTCATTGGGACTTCGTGCAAGATAACAAGCGCGTTTTATACTTGATTATTTCATATTTTATTTCTTTGTTGTCGTTGTACAAGGGTATTGTCCGTAAACCCTGGTTGCATATGAACGTGTTTTGAATGAATGCGAACATCAGCGATTATGTTTTAGATAAAATAGATAGTATTTAGCGTTTTTCACTAAAATGTATTTGAATTTTAATCATTAATAAATAATAATATAAGCTATTATTACTGTTATATTTCGGAATCTAAAGTATATACAGATGAAGTCGGAAATATATGTTGATTAATCGGTCAAAATTCATATGAGAATACTTTGATGGTATTACGTTGTGATTGTTAAAGTTTATTTTATAAGGGGTCTAGGTTGGTTCGGGGTTGATGAAGGCACCTTATTATTGGTCAGAGAATTGGTCTGGATAAGTCCTTCTGCCATTAAAAGAACAGATACTAGATGAAAAAGACAAGACAAGAGTTGAAATGTTGCGTTTCCCGCTCGCAGTCTACCGTTTACTGATTGATAACGTATTTATGTGTTTACAATGAACTGCTATGTCCTCATCTCTGCATTGGCGATAATAGACAATGCATAAAAGTGATATACATTTTTCAGGAACTTCTTTTATGAATATATTGAATTTGCTTGGTTGAGGGCATTTAATGGTTGGCTGTGAAAATGTTTGCCTATAACTACTGTACTGTTGCGTGTTAGTCGATTATGATCTATTAATCCTGCTTGCCATGCAATACAATTCATAAATGTGTTTGATGTGTATTCATTCAAATAGATAAGAGTTCATTATAATATAATTTATGTTTGTCTGTATAAAATGAAATCGAACATACAAATGGCGTGTTGTGTTAGTAACCGTTAAACTTTGACTCTGCATGCCTGCCGTGTGTTTAAATGGAATCTTTGTAATATTTATTATGCATATTTGAGTATAAGTATGTTATAAGTAAAACGTAATAATTAGTAAAGCGAAGTTATTAATTGTCCGTTATTTGTATGGCTCCCAAGTTAAGAGTTCGAAACCTACTTGATGTTATTTTTTCTGACTTTTTGCTGATTTGTTTCAATGAAGATACTTATTTTATATAACGTTCTACTTGTTCACCTTAATGAATAAGTTTTAGTAATTGCATTTATGTACGAAACACTTAATTTGCATTGTAATAGGATTCCGTTTTTTCCTTAAATTACTCCATGGCAGTCAAGTGCCCAATTACCTATGCAATACAGGATTAATATCCACCCAGAGTTGTCGTTCTATGCCCTGACATCACAAGTGAATCCTTCCAGACATGGAGGGATTGTATTTTTTTGTTTTAGTATTGTAAGCTACCTTACATGGCAGATTCGCTAATGCGTTGTTCTCAATGTTGATTTGAGTTTGAGTCTAGCAACAAATTCTAAATATAAAGATTACTGACATTGCTTATAGTTTGAAAATACTGTCTTTTTATTCGTTTGTGCATAAAATATACTTGAATATTACAATAATACTAATTTCATATGTATTAACGAATAAATGACGAACGTTTTACGAACAGTTGCTCTGCTTTGCGAACTGTTTTTATCCCCCCACAAACGAAGTTTAGGGGGGTATATAGGAGTGAGCTTGTCTGTCGATCCGTATAAAGTGTCCGCACTCTAATTCGAGTGGTTTTCATCCGATCTTCACCAAACTTGGTCAGATGTTGTATCTAGATGATGTCTAGGTCATGTTCGAATATGGGTCATGCCGGGTCAAAAACTAGGTCACGGGGTCACCTAGTACGTTGCGTTTTAAACATATAGCATGGTCTCCGCTCTCTAATTCAATTAGTCATCATCCGATCTTCACCAAACTTGGTCAGAAGTTGTATTTGGATGATGTGTAGGTCAGGTTAAAACATGGGCCATGCCGGGTCAAAAATTAGGTCACGTGGTCACTTAGCGCGTTTTAAACATTGAGCATGCTGTCCGCTGTTTTTTTGTGAAGACAACATGCAAAATATTCTGTGTCAATGCGGCATGTGGGGTATTCGTCACGTCTGTGACAAAGCTCTAGTCATCACGAAAATAGTTCTAAACTTCTTATACAGTAAACATTAATTGACACTTTTTTAAAATATAATATGTACCTTGAATGACAAAAATGAATAAATACGCTTAATTCGTGACTATTGTTATATTTAAGAATTATTGAATGTTTGTTTCTTACTTTTTGAAGGGGTTTCAATTGATCGAACAGTGATGTTTGTTGTTAGCAACTGTTGCCAAAACTGTGTGTGTGTGTGTATTTGAGATTTATTTACAGGTCGTCCAGCGTCTTCTCGACTACAGATGTATCGACCTGCCCCTGTGACCCTTCAGGGGAGAAAATAAGGTCATATTATACATCATAGCACGATGGCCAATGAGACCTTAATGTGACTAGATGCTTTTTTTTTTTTTTTTTTTTTTTAATGGATTATGTAGTGGTTTGCCTTTTATCAAAATGGTTTTTGCAGTATTCCTATTATCTCTAAATTATCATTATCCTTATTGGCATTAATGTTAATTCCTTAAAGTTTGTGTGTGGTTTTTGTGCTCTCCGCCCCAAGAGGTGTTAGTGGGGGTTCGAGCGGGATACAGAGGGCGCCCCGATTCCAGAGGCGCCCTTGGTTCTTTTAAGTGCCCGGTGTACAGCACCGATACACTGCACCCCCGTTTAACGTCCCTCGCGGAGGACTTGTTAGTACATAAACATAGATTAGTACAGATATTACTCTATTGCCCTGTGTCTTGGTGTTAATTCACATGGGCTCTCTCTGTTGTGCTGTTGGATATTGTCAGGTGTTTAATGGTGTTGCAAGGGTCAGAATAGTTTTGAAGTTTAATATAGTAGAAAAGGGGCTGCGTTTGTGTGGTTGGACCGAGATGACTGATTGGTTGTTGGTGGTACACGGAGGACAATATCTGGTTCTACACTTTCTTTCTTTGGGAGACAATTTTCACGCGCCTTTTTTTGTTTTTGAGAGAGAGAGAGAGAGCGCGCACGTTCTTCTTCCTGTTTATATTGCTATTGGTTACACAGATGGTTATTATATGTATTAGTGCATTTTGTTCAGGAGGGAATAGATCTGGGATGTTAATGCTGACCATCCCTCTAATTCGATCTGATCCTCATAGTGACAAGGGTAATACGTGCAGGGGTCCGTCTTATCAAAGATCGTACGACATTGTTAACTAACGATTGCATTTTGTAATTTAAAAATAAAAGTGATCATTAATGGTATGTTTCAAATATAATGGATATTTGACAGCTTCTTTGAAAATGAATGGAAATGTTCAACAAAAGTAATTACAAATGCGACGGTTACGTTTATATGGCGCTTCGAAAATCGCATCGTAAGGTGAGAATGTCGTACTATGTTTGATAAGACGGGCCCCTGGGGTTAGCAATACAAGGTTTACAATTCAACGTCAAACGTAACAAGGCACAGGCATGCAAGGAAAAAACTTACACTACTCTACAAGAAAACATCACCTACGCTACAGTAGGGGAAACAACAACAACAAATACCGTCACCATTCTCTTTTTATTTTTATTGTTGTCATGTTGGGTATGTCATGTCAACGGGGCCAGAGTGCACGGATGTCATGTCAACGGAGCCAGAGTGCACGGGCGAGAGATATCTCTTCAGGCGCGCCCTCTGGCCCAGCCGACACGCTCTACTCAACATGTTTAAGTCTTGTACATATGGGAACAATGTTAACTAATCACATTTAATTACAACAATATTTACACCTATAGGGGTTGCACTGTGGGTAAATTTGCCCACGTACGCACTTACTGCGTCTTCCGATCCTGCGTGGAAGTATGTTGTCTGTGTCCCCTACCTTCGTCGTTGTTGCTGATTACAGCTTAATAGAAGGAAAGCGAGGGTCTCGCGGAACCCTGGGTTTTGTTACCTAGAGCGCTATTTGGTTGTAAAAGAAGGCTTAGAGCTTATCCATAGTGGTCGAAAGGGGCCAAGTGACATATGTATTGGGGAGGGGGGACGTACCCTTCCGTCGTTTTAGTATTATTAGTCTTTATCTATTTATTTATTGGTGTAATTTTCCTATATATCATAAAGCGCAGACGAGGAAACCGCGAACGTTCGTTATAGACAGCTCCCTCATCTTTGCCTTGTGTATAGTATTGTTTATTTATGTATTGACGTCAACAAGGTGTTATTGGACACTGCATTGTAATGTACTACCAATCCAAAGTACATTTGGACCCCAAATACAATTATAGGTTCTCGGCGTGCACATTACATGCAGTGTTTCTATATCTATTTATTTGTTGATGCAATTTTCCTCTTGTCATAAGTCATTATTAATTGGAATCTTTAAAATTACATACATCATGGATTGTTTTACGGTACAGTTTTAGAACCAAATTAATTAATAATAGTATATAAGTTCGAGCCGGGCCCAGACGAGTGGCCATATGGACAACACCGGAGTGACCATCGTCCGAGACCCACCCGTCATTAGTACATAAAGTTGCCATTATTGATCTGAGTTTTTATTTATTTATTTATTTTAATTTTCCTATAGGGCCGGGATAATAGGGTTAGGTTCAGTTCGGGCCCAGACGAGTGGCCATATGGTGCACACCGAAGTGACCATCGTCCGAGTCCCGCCCGTCATTAGTACATAAGATTGCTATTATTAATTTGAATAAATGAAGCAGTATATAACTGACGGTATGTGTTGTTATTTCTATCTACCGCTAATAGTCCAACGGAATATTATATTTTATCTAAGTAGCCCGTGTCGCGCAAAAATTTAAACACGTGCAGTCACACAACAGGAGCGATTCCGCTTGGAGGCATCAACAGTGAGTCGCGATTAATGATAAGTGGGTTTTTGTAGGCCGCTATTACCCCTGCACTTAGTTCTAGTCTCTGTTCAGCGTGTTTAGGGCATATAAAGAAAAGATGTTCAAACGTGTTATGAATGTTGCACTGGGGGCAGAGGACAGTTTTGTAATAGTCGCCGTGCAATCTAGTCACCCTTAGGCGCATGCGCGAGTAAGCCCTGTCCTCCCTTTTAATGGGACAATAGATGTTAATCTTATGGCTAGGGTTGGTTAATATCGGTAAATTATGATCGGCGCAGTAAATTGACCATTTGTGATCCTGTTCATTATACCCTTTTTGGTTTATGATTGCAATTAGTTCGCGCGCGCTAGGCTTTAAATCAGAGGGTAGACCTTCATGGGAACCTATTCTGGCAAGTTGGTCAGCGTGTTCGTTACCCGGAATGCCTACGTGACTCGGGATCCATACGAATTGGAGAGTGATATTGTTGTTTGCTAGTTTTGTGATTCCCTTTAATGTTGCACATATAAGGTCGGGACGCGTTTTCGATGATCCTGCATTAAGTGCTTGTAAGGCGCTGAGAGAATCGGTTAATATCGCGTAGTTTGAGCGTTCGTGGGTTTCAAGTTCATTAAGCCACTTTATGGCGCTGTTTATTATAGCTAGTTCGCAAGCAAATATAGACAGTTCTTTATTGTATTTTACCTTGCACTGATGTATAATGACATTTTTGGGTTGATACACTACAAAAGCCGCGCCTGCTATTTCAAGTTCCTCATTTTTGCTACCGTCAGTGAAAATCTGGGTGTAATCCCCATATTTATCTGTTACATAGTTTTGAGCTATAGAGCCACTGTTTGGGTCGTGGTCGGATTTTTTAATTAATGTTGTTAGATGTAAGTCAATATTTGGTTTTGATAGATTTCCTAAGCTAAAGTATGTAGGTTCCTGAGTTTTAATGTCAATAGTCTCATAATATTTGCCTAGCTCGAGCACGTTCTGCGCGTACGGGAGACCACTCTTCTTTTTCCTTTTTTGGTAGGCCGGGTCTTCAGTAACACTAAGGTTAATTGGGAGGTGTGGTCCCATAGATAGCGTGCGCGCGCGGTATTTTAGTTGGTTAATTTGCCTTTGTTGACCCAGTTCTATCATTCCACATTCAGCGTGCAGCAGAACGGTGCTTGTAGATTTACGTGTACCAGTTATAATTTTAAGTGCCGTATTGTGGATTACTTGTAATTTATTGAGTAATGTTTCACTGGCTGAATTGTACGCAATGCTTCCGTAGTTTATTTTTGCCCAGATAGTGGCTTTATAAATACGCATAAGGGCTTTTTTATCCGTACCCCAGTTGTTTCTTTGGATGCATTTTAGAAAGTTGAGGTCCTTTTGGCAGCGTACAACTAGTTTAAGGATGTGGTCTTTCCATGTTAAATATTTGTCAAATGTCATACCCAAAAAAGTAATGTTGTCAAGAAGCGGAAGAGGAGCACCACATAGAGTAAGTTGTGGGGGGTTAGGGGTTTTCTTAGATCGAGTTGCTTTACGTGCATTGGCCGCTACTTTTTGTGCACTGGCAGGGAATAAGATTGCTTGGGTTTTTGTGGGATTTATTTGGAAGCCATACGATGCGCTCCAGTTTTCTATTGCAGTTAGGGCTTTTTGGATTTTAGTAATTGCTAGATTCGGTGATTTAGATGTGGTCCATATTGCACTATCGTCTACAAAAAGTGATAAATTGATTAGATCAGTGTTATTTTGTGAATTATGTGCCTTAATTTCTCTGTCTAGGGTGTTCATAGTCACGGAAAATAATATTGGAGATAGGACACTACCTTGGGGACAGCCGTTTATAGTCTCAACTGATTCTGATGTCGCGTCATGCAGTCTCACTTTTATTTTACGCGTTGTAAGAAAAGCTGCAAGCCAGTTGAGCATTTTACCCTCTATTCCTAACGTATTAAGTGTTTATATGGCGTTTTCGTTCCATAGTTTATCGAATGCGGCTGTGAGGTCTAAAAATACGGCTGCTACGGTTTGACCGAGATTTTGGGCTCTTTTAATATCAGCTTCAAGGCGTACTAAATGATCTTCGCAAGAGTGGTTAGATCTACAGCCCGATTGGACTTCTGAAATTTTGTTATGTTTTTCTAGATACGCGCAGAGTCTCGGTTTTATCATTTTCTGCATTAGTTTGGTGAACGTAGAGGTTAAAGAGATCGGCCGATATGAGGCTGGAGAGTCTTTAGGCTTATTGATTTTAAGGATCGGAATTATTGTGGCCTCGTGCCATTCATCAGGAAGAGTACCTTCAGACCATGATTTATTATAAAGGGCAAGTAATTCTTGTTTCCCCGAGAGTGGAAGTTGTTTAAGTATCTTATAATGGATGTAATCGTCGCCCGGCGCGCCGTTTTTGCATGTAAGGAGAGCTGATTCGAGCTCGAACAGGCTAAAAGGAGCATTGTACTTGTGAGTTTTTTCCTCGGTAAGAGATTGTAACCAGACAGGAAATTCATTTTTTGTTTTTATTTTCTTTGCAATAAACGTTTCAGAGTATCCTTCGTCACTGCTTACTTTTTGATAATGTTGTACCAGGGCAGAAGCTTTATCAGCGTTAGATACAAGAACTTCGTTGTTAACCCGAAAGATAGGTGTATTAGTAGGGGGTCTGCCTTGCATGCGCTTAACTTGATCCCATAGATCTTTGCTAGTTGTTTTATGTGAGAGATTATTACAGAATTCGTTCCAGCTTTCTAATTTTGCCTTTTTTAATACTTGTTTAGCACTTTTGCGGGCTTCCCTATATTTGTCATACTTAGGTCCGGTTCTGATTCGGATACATTTTCTCCTACATTTTTCACGATATTTAATGGCGTCTGTGCATTCTTGATTCCACCATGGTACAGACCGTTTGAGTTTTTTAGGTGTTTTGCTTACAGGGATTGAGTTATCAAGCGCAGTTTTAAGTTTTGTTATATAGGATTTAAAGTAAGAGTTGGTGTCAGTATTATCTACATTAGGAAGGAACTCATTATTACACTGAGTTTTAAAGTTGTTCCATTGTTCAGGTGTGGCTTTGTGTATTTTCCATTTGTGTTGTGTGGACGGAAGGGTATTCTCTATGACAACATTATAAAATTAACGTCTACGCATAGACGACAAAGGATTAATTATCAGCTTTTGACGCGCCAAGCCCAGACGAAAAATGTGTGAAATTTTGCTTAGCGTTTTGCAGCTTTGACTTCGGATTAAAGATTGGTGATTAGGTGCGAATTATATTGTTGGGACCGACAGAATCACTTCGAATTAACGATTTTTTCGGTTTGACGAAGTTCGGATTAACAATGAAATTTTACATTAAACAAAGAAGAACCAAATTCGGGACCGGAAAAATACTTCGAAATAACGTTGACTTCGGATTATCGGTGTTCGAAATAACGGTGTTGAAGTGTAATTTTGAAGCTCGTACATTTTTGCATTTGAGTTATGAGTAACCCCTCGGGCGTTCCACGACATAATTGTAAGACTGTTTATATTATGAGTATGAACTGTCGCAGACATTTGGGGTTTGGTGTGTTAAATTGACCTAACGTACGGGCTTAAGGCTACTGGATTAACTTAATATATTCCGTACGCGTGGCGAAAGAAGACCGGAAGCGGCGGTGCAATCGCGTGTCCTTTGCGGAGGCTATGGCGCATGATCGGGGTCGAGCTGTTACGGGCCATGCGTAGCCGGTTTCTATGTATATTGAAGGGAGAATACGCGGGGTGGTCGGATATCCTGTGTCGTTGCTGATGATGGCGTTGTTACCTAGGTTGTTGTTGTTGCCTTGTTTGTTGCGGTGATGGTATAGGATTGAGCATTTTTTTAGGGTGATCTGAAGTTTGTGAGCTGGAGGGTAGCGTATGCTGTTGTTGTTGCTGATGGCGGAATGTATGTTCAACATTGTTTGTGTCTACATTATTTGTCGTTGATGTTGATGCCGGTTGTTCGGGCGGAGTAGGAGTGGTATGCTCAATAATATATTGCGCCTCATTTTCGGGGAATTTGTTTTTGAGTATGGGCAAAATTTCTGTTTCAGATTTACCAACTAACTGTTTAGCTATTTGGGCAAGATTGGGTCGCTTATTTATAGCTTGAAGGTTATTGATGTATTGATTGGTAACCTTTAAGTTTTTGCTGTTGATAGTAGATTGGTATTTGAGATAGATCGGACACCCCTTATACGCCGCGCTGTGCCCGCCGCCACAGTTTGCGCATTTCCTAGCGTGCCTGGTATTGCATGATGCGTGCGAATGATTCCCCGCGCAATGTGGGCACTTCGCGTTATTGTTACAAACATTGGACGCATGGCCGAACATCTGGCATTTAAAGCATCGAAGAGTTGCTAGGAGCGCGGGCTTAACATTGTGGCCTAGTATATTTGTTGGGGCGTTTTCCGTCTTGAATGTGACCGTAATGACATTGTTTTAAAGACCACTATGGACTGCTTCTACATTGGATTTGTTTTTTAGATCGTTTTTTAATTTGTCTATATCCGCGTTTTTGGGAACCTGGATGACACCCCTTGCAAGTTTAGTTTGAGCAATTAGCTTGAAGTCAAATCTATCAAAGGAGAAATGTTTAGCTTGGTTGAGTGCGTCGTCCCTAATTTTGAAGAGGAGACCAGCTTTGGACTCTTTTAGGGGTCTTACTCTCTCAGAGCCTAGCAGTTTGATAAAGGCTTCCCCTATTGCCTTAGCCTTCTCTCGCGGGAAGATCACCGCGACAGTGGTAAGGCAAAAGGTAAGCCATATTGCCGGGGCTTGTTTATGGGTTGTTGCCAAAACTGAGCTGAGAACCTCCTTATATACCCTTGGGATGCTGCAGATTTGGCTGCAGCCAATCATAATCGTGCAGCATCCTGCAGCGTATAGACCGTTCCAGAATTTAGTCATTACCCAATTATCTCCCCTGAATACTCTCCGCGACCGCCATTACACTGCTGCTAACAACCGGTAACATATATAAGAGAGCACCGATTATTCAACGGATGAATTTCTTTCTAAATACTAAGGCCGTCATGACATGACCTTGTTTGTATGAAATAAAGTTTTTCTGCCAGGGGAGATATAACGCTAGTGTAATGACAGAAAAATGTTTTTTTTAAATGCATTTTTAGGAATTTGTCTAGGAAAACTTACACATTTAAAAAAGCATTTAATTAAATTAAATGCAATATTGTTCATTTGATTATTTGCATCAATCTTAAAATCGTGTAAACCTTTGCATTCCAGTGTTAAATTGCCCATTTGTTCTGCATAATCCGATTATCTCGTTTTGATCAGATATTGTCCAGACTTAACTAACAATATGGTATCATAAACCACACTGGGTGGCAGATGACAGTCTGGTCATTAAACATAATTGATGATGCCACCATGTCTCCTCTTTCTGGTAGTATTTAGCAGTCATTTGGTTAGTCTCATTTATAAGAAGCGCAAAGAATTTAGAGATACTTTTTATATGGGCTAAATTCTTTCTTTCCAAATATTACCAATATAAAAAGTAGCTTAATATTTGAGAGCGTCAACAAGTTGGACTATCATTTGGTTGGATAATTTACCCCCGACATACTTAACAGTTGCGTACATTAGATATGTTACATATTGTACAAATTAAAAGTTATGTCCAATATAGAATATCATAAAGTGTACATCGTAAAGATACTAGCTCGTTTAATTTATGAAAAAATAAAGTATTTAATAACTATAAAATTTAAGTAAAAATATTTAACGTATTTAGCGGGTATCGGTTAATTAAAACTACGTCATTCCGTATGAAGATTTAATGTTACGGCATGCACGAACGACATCTTAAAAACAAGAAATTACATTTGACACCAACTGAGGTAAAACATTAAAAAAAAATATGTATATAAATATATGTGTGTTAAAATGTTAGATATTTGTCACTCATACTCATTAGTAACGAGCTTTCAATATACATGAGTACACCGTTCAATTTGCATAATGTGAAGTTGTGTTTTTCAGTTGTATGTTAATATTCCTCAATAGCGTCATTCTTTGTACAAAACCCATCAAATTAAAATTACATGCCATTGATAATTATTTTTTATAATTAGATGTATTACTATTGTAATTTATTGAAGCTTTTCTGCAAAAAAAAAACAATACGGCTTATGCATAGAACTCTTTGTTGTGTCAAATTGTCGGCCTTTCAGTCTTCAGATAATCTTTACTTGGATGCTAATGCCGCGTTTTTTTGAGATGCAAATAAATGTATTAATAAATTCGTTTTGCACTAAATAATATATTTTTGAGATATTATGTAGGTGTTTTTTTCGGAGTTGTTTTTTCGATTAATTGACTAAACAAGTGTCGTTATCCATATGTTTTGCGTTACTGCAAAGACCTATAATTATAGGCTATTAGACGTTTCACTGTACAATACGGAGATATTTATGGACAAGCACACAGTTCGATGTCATATAGGACGAGCCGTTAGGCGAGTCTTATATTACTCCAAACTGTGTGCGAGTCCAAATATATCACGTATTTTACAGTTTAAACGTCTAATAAGCTTTTTTATTCTATATCCCTTTCTTCAGCTCTTTGTTTCATTTTAATTTTGATTTTAAAATGCTTTAATTGCATCTATGCTAGTTTCAAGACAAGCGCCCGTGTGAGTCGATTATAGTACATTCGGATACTTTTTCTCGGTAACGGCTTTTATCGTTATAAAACAATTGCTTAGTGTACTTGTACTCAACTGTCCAATATGGAACAAGAAATATCTTTAAAAAAGATATACGGCGTTGATTGTGGTTGCAGTTAATGAAAGGTAAAGACTTCAATGAATGAGATCAAAGATAGCGAATGTCTTTTTCTGAGCAGTTCTTAGCTGCAGCAAACGCAGTACGGGATGATACGCGGAGTTTTCGCGGCTTATTTTACATTATTACATATTGCTGGTCATAAACGTGTAGATACAAAACACAAAACCAAAAGAAGAATGGAATTGAAATTAAAACATATGAGTCAACCGGCCACACGCGAAGTATCCGTATATATTTTAAATATTTATACGCGCGTTCTTCGAACAAACCTGTTTTAGTGGTTTGTCTGGCTTTGCTATTTGATTCAATTTTTAACAGTATCGAGAATCATTGCGCTCACGCTTAATTCATTAGTTAATATGATGGCATAATTCTTGTTAAATTAATTAAAAAAAATATTTATCATGGTATTGTTGTAAAACACATTAAGAATCTATTTTTGACATACCATATGATATCGCTGGATATCTTCATTTAACATCTGTCTGGTCTAAAGAAAATTCCAGTTCACCTAGTTCACGCTATAGCGTCTTAATTATGTAACGATTATTTTCCTGGCCGCGAACTCCGATCAGCACATAGGGTAGAGACGCAGCGATGACCTGTATGTAAACTCTGACATTCACACACAGTGGCCGCAAATTGACCCGATATACCTCGCGAGTTGAAATGCAATGCATTAAAGTGAGTCTTCGCTTCCACTGCTCTCTATACTTTAACATGTTAACAGGTTGACAGGAATATGGAAGTTAGTACTAAATATGAGAAAATAGCCTTTAAGTGCAAACGTTCTCGCGCTGAAAATCTTCTGAAAATAAAAGGTGGACGCACAAACTGTATTGATGTCGAGATTGAGTGTAAAACTGTTCTATCTATTAAGCCTTTTCATTAGATATAAAATTGTTTCATGCTGAACACGCAGTAAAACAGTGTTACAAAGACGCGGACATGTTTCCAATGTTCTGGTCGTATCCTCAAATCAGCCAATGCAGTCAATGAAGTGTATTCATCTGTACTTGGCCGCGGGAAGTTTTATTTGAATTCTATTGGACGCTAACAAAGGTCAGGCTAAGGTGAAAAGCTGGCTTAATACAGCTTACGCCGAAAAAATACAGACTTTTTGGATCCAATACCGGAATATATTGGACGGTCATGTGGTACATATGAAGAATGCCGATTGGATAAATTTATTGGATATAGAATAAAATGCATTTATTTAGTAGTTTTAGCTGTATAGTTGTTAAATAATTCAAAGATGAAAATCTATTCAACTAGATATATTAACATTTTCTTCATATTCCGTATAATCACATAAAGATCGTCAAAATCAATATCACTTTCTCATGATAAAAAGTACGTTTTTTACGTGACATAATTCCAACTCACAAAATTTAATTTAAATCCAAACAACATTTTTTTTATCTCTGATTTCAATTAGAACAAGAAAAATAATGGAAGGTGTATCAAAAATATCATACTGAATATAATATGTTATGATTTTAGAATATAGAGTTTTACCAATTAAGACCAATTATATACAAACAATTAGCGGTAATTAATTTCGCGAGAATCTTTAATAAGTGTTAATTAAAATATAATCTACTTGATGTTGCGACTATTAAAATCAACACAACAATACATGCGTGAATTGTTTGTAACAAGTTAAAAGTTAAAAGTCTAATCAAAGACATAATATATGAGCGACTGAACCGGCAAATTTTTGCCGATTATTACCACTTGATTACACACACATAAACAAGTACACGAAAGCATTTTAAACATTTCATTTATTACAATCAATCTCAACTTCAAACAATCATTTTAACAACAAAAATGTGATAATCGCCTGAAAATAATTCATTAAGTAATTTATTTATCCGACATCGGCGAAGCGGTTATTCTCTACGTCTTTGGCTTTTGGAATCTCAGACTCGCACAAGTTAGCAGAAGTGTAATGGCGGACAGTCACGTGACTGACAATATGGCGGCGGTCAATTTATCGATTCTGGAACGGTCTATATGGAAGTAATGCGGCTGCATGTAAACACTAATATAATTTTAATTATTACAAATCAACACTCGTCATCAATGTCATTTCTTAATCACAGAACAGGTAAAGCTTAATACATTGAAACAATAAATAGCTTTAAATATTGATGTAAAATAAATACAATATGAAATACTGCATCATTAAAAACTCCTGTATTTACTACGCATCTAGCGTCTCAAATAATTCCAAGCAAACCATTATGTTTTAACAATAAACATGAATGAAAAATATGAAATTTATCATAAAAATCGTATTAGAATGCAAAAAGAAAAGTGATCATTAGAAGTTTAACACCTATTTAAAATAAAATGCATGTAATAACACTACACCGTGTTCCTAAATATGACGTCATCTATCAGGGCCGTACCCAGGATTTTTTTACTGGGGGGGCCCAACCGGGGAGGGTTTGGGAGGGGTCCCCCCTCCCTATTTATATACTTTTTTTAAATTTGGCACTTTGCAAGATGAATTTTAATGCTTATAAAAAACGTATTTTGTGATATGAATTAATGGAATATAACAAGTAAATCAGCACATTTCGGAAGTCTTAAACTTTAAACATTGGTGTGAATTCACAATAATATTAAAAGCTTTAGATTTCCGAAACTTACAGGTTTAAACTGACAATTATCCACATCAACTCTCGTTTTGCTTCCACCATTTTTTTCACAAATCAATAACGTCACAGGTTTTTTAAATCTGATTTTTTGGGAAAGACCTTGTCATTTTTGAAGAAAAAAAAATGCGCGAAACGCCTAATATTTGGGGGAAATAATGAAAGTCTTAAATAATCAATTTAACATATTTTACTGTTTTCAAACAAATTCAAGAAAAGAGATGATTTAATTATACAATATTTTTCTACACTTGATCAGGTTAACTTATATAATGAGATCAATTTGTTGTTTCAATTTTCATTTTTTAACCAATGAGCCATTAATACTGAATTCTGCCAAATTCTTATCTGTTGCTCCGCAAATTTGTGAATCTGTTTTTCTTTTAAACAAACATGTTAACTATCTCATCGTAGTCTTTTTCAGTGATTTCCTTTCAAAAATTATAAATACTCAGTTTTAATACCTTTGTCAGTGTTTTTGTTCTGGTTCAAATTCAGGGCATGCAAAAAGTATATATTGGGACCTAAAAATTCCCAATAAAAGTTTTTTTTAAAAAACTTTTAGAAGGGAAAAATACGTCAAGGGCCTTCTCAAAGAAGAAAACACTTGCGACGGCAATTATCAGACCATAGTCTACGAACTCCTGTAGCAGTTGCTTCCATTCGCTGCACGTATGAAAATACACGTTACATCAACCATCGATAGATGAATCATTCATGATCACAATGGGGGACTGATCGGGGATGTGTGTACAAGGCGATAAGAAAACATTGCCTAGAGGCTTATCTCGATTGGCGAGCGTTAATCCCATTGTTCATCAGGGACAATAAAACATAGCTGCTCTTTTGTTTTGAGGGAAAGTATACTGTGGGCCCTTGCATGAGAGAAAAAATTGCAGAGGGCCGATTATTAAAAAAAATCATAGTTCGACAGCCAGTTGGGGGGGGGGGCCCGGGCCCCTGGGCCCATGACCTGGGTACGGGCCTGTCTATGTACATATCTTCATCTATTTTGACAGTGCAGGAATTTCAGTTATGTTGTTAAAATCGGACTCAACATACAACAACAAAATATGATGGAATAAACACGACGTAAATACAAATATTTAAATATATTATAACTGATAGATCACCATCTTGTGAAAAACAATGCTTTTTATAGACACAATTAAAACAACAGTAATTGTGGTTACTAATATTCGGGCGGATTTAGATTCGGACATCATTTACAAATTATTTATGACATGTACATTACAGTATTATATTATGAAAAAGTAGTATCATTTTCTTTTACATGTTGAAAATTATGTATAAATTAAGGTTCAAAATAAAGAATGACACATCTAACTTGAAAAAGAGTAAAAATAACAACGGGAAAATTATTTTACCATGTTGCTCTGCTGGCATCAAGTGGTTGGTTTTAAGTAATAACGGCAGGGTTTTGATCGAGTAATTCTTGTTCCGGTCAAATCTCTGTGTGGAGGTTTATACAGGATAATACATACACCCCTACCCAAAACATAAACATGATTTTCGATGATGGGGGTCAACGCGTTGGAAGTGTTGAACAAAGCTTTGAGATTTACGGAAAACATACAAATAATGCAAAAGCATTACTATAGTGCATAGTTCAATGCATTTCTTTTATTGCGGTAAGTAATATATCCTCTAGAAACGTTTTTTATGTGGAAATATTTACCTGTATTTAAATATTAATGACCTGCATTAAACCGTGTTAATCTATGAATAAAGGCTGCCATAAAAAGAGCTACACATTCATTCTGAAGAAACACAATGAAAATATACGATCTGATATAATCTCGACTCTTCGTTCTGTTCTTGTATTCAATTAGGCCAACTGTCTCCTTTAATCAGTGTGTCTATATTAAACAGAACTGGACTCGATATTACTATTACGTTCACTCCATTAGCCTATTATTCCTTATCCCACCGCCGTTTTCCAGTGGTCTCTGGTGGCAAGAAAATTGCGATGTACTATCCTCAGACAAGGTTCTACTATGGAGCAGACGTCTATTTAATAAAGGGCGACTAAAAAGTATCTCTTGGAGTGCGTTGTAGAGTAAGAACACAGGTATCTCAGTAAGCCTTTCGTCTAGTCGTCATCGTGTACTCATTTAGAACAGATTTGTACAATCTGCGTAATATGCCCAAGGCCGCTAATATAATTTTATGAGAAACTGCACACATTAAAAATGTTTTAAAATATAATTATCTGAAACAACATAGCAAATGCTTTTGTTTTTCTATTATTGGTAGGTAAACATAATCGTTTTGATACCGTTTACAACACTTGTTTTGTATTATACATGTGTTATGGTACCCGATCTTTATATTCTTTCGAAGTAAATGTTTGGCATCACCCACAATTATCGGTTAATTCAATATGAAAAATAAATTAATAAATTAATGTTTTAAACGAAACTTAACTCGAAAATTTATTATTGTCAATGCATTTGTGTAATTTTGTATGAATATCCGCATGAATGATTTTACCGAATAATGCTATCTTTGTGCAAAATCACACTGTTAATGACAAGGTTAAGAAAGTAGTTCATTCTATAAAGTCATTGCAGTATCGGATTAACATGACATTATGTCCGTAACAATTTGATAAAAAAACAACCATTAACAACAAAAAGAAGCAAACAAAACAAACAAAAACATTTAATATGTGTCCACACACGGGCTGAAGTGCTATTTTAATGTAACTTTGATCATCATTTTAATTACAAACACTTTTACTAAAACTGCATCTGTTAGAGCTTTGAAATATGCTGTGCCTTATACCTTAATATGATTCTTAATATGATTGTAGATTGAAGTGAAAAAGTGGGACAGTAGTCAAAAGTTTCTGCCACCTTTAATTATAATTACACGAGCTTTCTTTTAAAAACTCGTTTATAACATCGTCTTGTTGGTGAAATGATCTTTCAGTGAAAAGATCTGGCTTGCACACCTATTGTATTCCTTAAGTCTGTCCCAAGCCAGAATAGCTTCAATTTACGCGCCAGACACATTGCATCCGGTACATAGAAGTTTTAGTAAATTCATTAATCCAGAATAAATGAAACGAGAAAACTATGTTACTGCGGAACTTTTTTACAGTATTTGACGACATGCTCAATTATTAGACTCTTCAATAATTAAAGGGGCCTTTTCACATTTTTGCATGTTTTGAAGTTTGTAATTAAATGCTTTATATTGATAATTGTAAACATTGGAAAGAAAAAGCTCCAGTGAAAAATCGAGAATGAAATTAAAAAAAAAAGTAACGCACAACTGGGTTCGAACCACTGACCCCTGGAGTCCTGGAGTGAAAGCAAACCATTTAGACCACACGACCATCAATGTAGAACGTATTTTATACTTTATATAAGCTATCCGCGTAGTTTCACAAAATATAACGACAATCGAGTTTTTCAGAAATCATAATCAAACTCGTGTCATTCACATAGTTCGCATGTGTCTGGTTCATTGGCTCGTTACACGTCATAGGCTTACACACAGTTTTGTTTGCAAAACCTGAACAAATCTTCGGAGGTCTTTGATATTTGTGGTATTTGGAATATAAAATGTACAGCTATGCTCTAAATTGTTTACTCATTTTTCATTATTTCGTTTGAACATTTTCCGTTTATAATTTCGTTTGTGTATTGGCTTTTTTATTTGCTCATTTCATTTAGTCATTTGTTTGTTCGTTCGTTTGTTTATTCATTCATTCGCACATGCATTATTTATTTATGCAATTATTCATTCATTATTAAATAAATAAATAAATTATTAATTCTCCAACAACTTCGAACATGGTTGCATGAGACAAATTTTACATAGTTGCTTAGGCCAACTGTCTCCTTTAATCAGTGTGTCTATATTAAACAGAACTGGACTCGATATTACTATTACGTTCACTCCATTAGCCTATTCCTTATCCCACCGCCGTTTTCCAGTGGTCTCTGGTGGCAAGAAAATTGCGATGTACTATCCTCAGACAAGGTTCTACTATGGAGCAGACGTCTATTTAATAAAGGGCGACTAAAAGGTCTCTCTTGGAGTGCGTTGTGGAGTAGGAACACAGTAATCTCAGTAAGCCTTTCGTCTAGTCGTCATCGTGTACTCATTTAGAACAGATTTGTACAATCTGCGTAATATGCCCAAGGCCGCTAATATAATTTTATGAGAAACTGCACACATTAAAAATGTTTTAAAATATAATTATCTGAAACAACATAGCAAATGCTTTTGTTTTTCTATTATTGGTAGGTAAACATAATCGTTTTGATACCGTTTACAACACTTGTTTTATATTATACATGTATTATGGTACCCGATCTTTATATTCTTTCGAAGTAAATGTTTGGCATCACCCACAATTATCGGTTAATTCAATATGAAAAATAAATTAATAAATTAATGTTTTAAACGAAACTTAACTCGAAAATTTATTATTGTCAATGCATTTGTGTAATTTTGTATGAATATCCGCATGAATGATTTTACCGAATAATGCTATCTTTGTGCAAAATCACACTGTTAATGACAAGGTTAAGAAAGTAGTTCATTCTATAAAGTCATTGCAGTATCGGATTAACATGACATTATGTCCGTAACAATTTGATAAAAAAACAACCATTAACAACAAAAAGAAGCAAACAAAACAAACAAAAACATTTAATATGTGTCCACACACGGGCTGAAGTGCTATTTTAATGTAACTTTGATCATCATTTTAATTACAAACACTTTTACTAAAACTGCATCTGTTAGAGCTTTGAAATATGCTGTGCCTTATACCTTAATATGATTCTTAATATGATTGTAGATTGAAGTGAAAAAGTGGGACAGTAGTCAAAAGTTTCTGCCACCTTTAATTATAATTACACGAGCTTTCTTTTAAAAACTCGTTTATAACATCGTCTTGTTGGTGAAATGATCGTTCAGTGAAAAGATCTGGCTTGCACACCTATTGTATTCCTTAAGTCTGTCCCAAGCCAGAATAGCTTCAATTTACGCGCCAGACACATTGCATCCGGTACATAGAAGTTTTAGTAAATTCATTAATCCAGAATAAATGAAACGAGAAAACTATGTTACTGCGGAACTTTTTTACAGTATTTGACGACATGCTCAATTATTAGACTCTTCAATAATTAAAGGGGCCTTTTCACATTTTTCATGTTTTGAAGTTTGTAATTAAATGCTTTATATTGATAATTGTAAACATTGGAAAGAAAAAGCTCCAGTGAAAAATCGAGAATGAAATTAAAAAAAAAAGTAACGCACAACTGGGTTCGAACCACTGACCCCTGGAGTCCTGGAGTGAAAGCAAACCATTTAGACCACACGACCATCAATGTAGAACGTATTTTATACTTTATATAAGCTATCCGCGTAGTTTCACAAAATATAACGACAATCGAGTTTTTCAGAAATCATAATCAAACTCGTGTCATTCACATAGTTCGCATGTGTCTGGTTCATTGGCTCGTTACACGTCATAGGCTTACACACAGTTTTGTTTGCAAAACCTGAACAAATCTTCGGAGGTCTTTGATATCTGTGGTATTTGGAATATAAAATGTACAGCTATGCTCTAAATTGTTTACTCATTTTTCATTATTTCGTTTGAACATTTTCTGTTTATAATTTCGTTTGTGTATTGGCTTATTTATTTGCTCATTTCATTTAGTCATTTGTTTGTTCGTTCGTTTGTTTATTCATTCATTCGCACATGCATTATTTATTTATGCAATTATTCATTCATTATTAAATAAATAAATAAATTATTTATTCTCCAACAACTTCGAACATGGTTGCATGAGACAAATTTTACATAGTTGCTTATTTTTCGTAGACGGCTTTTAGAAAATGAACTGATTTGTTTGGGAATGTGCGCGTAATTATATACATGTAGACGAATTTAGATTTCCTAAATGTTACAGAATCCAAAAATAAGTTTAAATGGCTGTAGCGAAATGGCGTTAGTGGCATATTCGATCTATTACAGCGGTAGGCATCATAATTCTCACTTCAAACGAGGTTGATGACATTTTATAACTTTATATACTTATTTTGATATTAAATTAAGTTGATGAGTTCAATTTGATTATGTGTCGAAGCCAAGTTTTAAAGTTTTAAAAATGCAAATAAATGCCAGTATCTTATGGATTATGGCATGGAAAACTATGGTGTTTAATTTACCCCACTGAATGTATCCATATGACAAATATTTTAAACCGTTGACCAGTGCATATTCTTTCAAGTTTAAAGGCCATCGTTTGTATGTTATTTTTTAATTGAAAGTCCAGTTCCTCTGAAACAATATGACGCACTTATTTGAGACAGGGTATGAAGCAACTCCTTATATTAAACGAAGTCCAGATAGTTGGCATATATAGGAATTATCTAACATATAGTCCTTCAAAGCTTAAATAAAGTATTGGTAAAAACGTTAAACATATTATGTCTAAAACTAAAGGAATACATCTTGATATTTGGCAGATGACTTCTTCTTTCAATCATTCATAAGTGTGATTTTTTTGGATGTCCGATGGATAAATAAGACTGCCGAAGATATTGTATTATAATAAGTTATAATTAGTTATCATTGACTGCATGGTTTTACCTTGAACCAAGTAAAACGATTATTATGTGCCAAGTATACTTAATTACAGCGCTTGCTTGATATGTATTCCATACCTTAAACTGATTAACTTCGTAACTCTTGACTCATAAACAACTTGCACCAGTGTATGCTTACTGAATTAAATAAATTTGAAACATATTGTTACCGCTACATTAAGTTCTAGCGGTGCAAATTGATTCCCCTTTAAAGCTTATTTGCTTAAAAACATTTCCACAGTATGTGGTGGTGATATGCCAACGTTATTGTGTAGTTTCTTTTTCTAACTGCACTTCAAATTGGCGCTAAATTTGAATTTATTGATGCATTCCGAGGTAATGCAAAAAAATAAATTGTCCTTGCGCCTGCCTAACTCAAGTTTAATAGTGTAATTACTTTTTTGTTATTGTTTGTTCCATTTATTATAAAGGGTATAGTTGTAATTGCGATAATTCATTCGAATGGGATTTGCTCACCCATTTAAATATTAACATGTGAGTCTTTGAAGGATCATCAATAACTTATTTTGTGATTGCTGTCATAATTGGCCACTAAAATGGACGGCGGTCAAATGGACGACCCTTTTGCAATCTGTGAACGTAAACATTTGTTTGAGTTGTAGGATTGGTTTCAAGGTCTTACACGATCCGTTGCTTAGATTTAGATTTGTCGAGAATGTTGCGAATATATTGCAGCTTCTGCAATGAACAGTATTTACCATGTAGTAGGTTTCTGACACAACTTTTTTTTTGTTTAGCGCAATGAAAATGGTGCGTTTTCTATGACGCAAATTATTGAGACCTGCAGTTAAATATGGCTCTGATTGCATGGAATTATTGTGCATGTTACTCAGTTAAATGCAACCATGAAAACCCCACACTTATACCCATAAAACCTGATATCAACGCATTGAAATACTTAGGCTACCAATACCGAACAGGTATCTGTAAATTAGAAACTAATTAAGTGATCACTCGCTTTACTAGTAACTGACCCACTTCTAAATCCTATTGTAAACAACGTCCTTCTGCAGACTAGCATTATTATTTTCCCAATACAATGGACACGGTATCTCGTAGTCGTCGACTGTCTGGGCCATACGTATTCTCACGTCGACGATATTGAAAATGACGCCTTCCGCGTTTCCACAGCAACGATGATCGATCGGCTGCAGACACAATATAGAGGAGAGACGCTAGGGTAAGCTGCTGGGATAGAAACCACAGGGGATTAGGTCGCCTCATAGCGCGACGAGGCTCTGCTTGAATAGAATAAGTAATGTCTTGTAGTTCGAGAATAACGGAGGTATTGTTTGCTGAAATGTAATGACAATTGCTGCACGAAACAACAAAATTTGTGCATGCTGTTTGTGGTGTTATTTAGGACTCAGGACAGACTTTTAGAGCACATAAAAATGGTTTTCTGCATGATAATGATGATTGTACTGGACTTTAAAAATAATGAATTGATCAGAGCGTTTATGAACAATACGATTTTTACCAAATCCATGCAAGTTTGATATATTGTGTTCATAATTATGCATAATACTAAATAATGTATTATTAATTATGACAGACTAATAGCAAAATAAACATGTTCTACATGTGTTCCACTATGTTTTCATGAGCTTAAATCTTTGCAACAGAAGGCATTTTGATACAAATATGGGTCTTAATCAGTCTTATCTGGCCACGTCTGAATACTTTTGTCATGCAGGATAGCACTTTACAGACAGCTCGCCTTCATCTACCGACTTTAAGCAAATCAGTTATAGGTCTTCAAGTTATGAACGTAGCCTCTTGACCGGCGGTATTTATTTATGAATGCATATGTATGCCTTAGCAATGGTAATTTGGTGTTGGCGTTTTTGAAAAATCTTTTACTAATTAGACTTTGCTTTATTGCCAAATGTCAGCTTAATAGCGTTATTTCCTTATTGTTATTTTGTGTTCCGGTGTTATGCATGGTAGAGTGAGTTGTTATTGTGGTAGTACATTCGAACGGGATGTGCTATCTCATTCTTTAAAATGTTAAACTGTTATCATGTGAGTCTTTGAAGGATCATAATTTATTCTAGAGAGTGCATGCTGCGCTATCAAAGCAAATAGAATCGAATCACATCTTCAGAAAACATTTAAGGTATTCGATAATGATTTTTGCTTCACTAAATATCAAAGCAATACGTATAGATGTTACATATTGCTGCATCTACATGTATATAGAATTGCTATCGCCAATTTAAGACCGTTTTCCGAATTTTCAACCACCTTATACACAGTTTCCCTTCGTTTCCTTTCAAACGATTAATTTTAGAAATTGCCACTTATGACGCGAAGCTGTTCGACTTCTGGTATGCTGTGGTGTATAACCAGTGAACAAAACACCAAAGGCACATGTGCTGATTTTGATAACGACAAAGTACATCCTTTAATGGTTTCTATTAAGTGACATCAATATTTCATGGATAATAATAGTATATTTGAAGACTCATCACAGAAGAAAATCCTTTACTCTAACGCAATATTCACTTTAACTTCAAATATGTAGTGATCCAAATACAACAGTGGAACAGTGGAAAGCATTTATTTAACAATGCAAGCAATTGCGTGTAAGTACCTAAAACACAGTATTTGATATATATAGAATCTAGCACGAATGGCCATATCATACCTTATTTTATTCAACGAGTTCAGGAATTGTGTTAGAAAGCGAGCCTTTGGCGAGCTTTCTAACGAATTTCCTGGACGAGTTTAATAAAATATGGTAAGATATGACAACGTGTGTCAGATCTTTTTTATCACATGCTTTTAAATGAGAAAATTAAATAAATATTTACGCAAACATAATTATAAATCCCGAATGTTGTTTACATTTCGTGACGTCATTTGACGTTGCAACGTCATTTCAGCAAAATAACAAAATGCGATTGGTCAATAAACAAAAACGAAGCCAATGAAAACGTTTTAAAATGTTGTATTACACATGTGTAATATAAAAATATGTAATAGTTGTATAACAAGGGAAACAGGGTATAGCATGTGATAAAACAAAGTTATTAAACATCATTAGGAAAGATTTTGCAAATTTTGCAAATTAAAGCGGGTATATACGATTTTTATATGTGCTGAATTGTAAAATATTGATACAAATATGTTATAATAACACACAATATGCAAGAAAAATGATACATTTAAGACGAATTTTATAAAATACAGCAAATACAAATTAGCGCCCCGAGCCGATTGTGACGAAGATAATTCGTAATTATTTTCCTACAATAACCGATGCATTCGTCTTTTTAGTAAGTGTTCGTGTGTCGTATGAATCGATATCGCTGCAGGAATTTCAAATGAACCGTTAAACTAAATTTAGATTCACATCGTACATGCATGATATACATGCTGGCGAATTCGGCTGTACAGCCTTTTTCGATTTCAGAATTTAATATCTGGCTTATTTAGCATTTTTCGACACATGTTCTTCTTAACTTTTATTTTAGTTTATATTGAAATATATGTATAATAAGTTTTTACACATTTTATATTAATAAATAAATATTTTACAAGATCGTATATACCCGCTTTAAGAAATAAAAAGTAGTGATTTGTTCTTTATGATATGTTCCATTTAATCGAAATCTACAGTAAGTGCATCTGTACGCTTTGAATGTTTCCAAGGTTAATCAAATACATTACAGCCTATGACGGATCGTTAATTGCTGCACATCACAAAGCCATCAGACATGAAATCAATACCTAATTGGCAAAGTGCGGATCGCTGTAAAGGTATATAATTATATTTGAACAACGTGTGAATTATCATATAGAGTTATAGACCCAGGAGCAGCGAGGTTTCAAACGTTCGTGCATAGATTATAGTGATGTGGTCTCAAGAGCTAGATCAGACTTCAGTTCTATTTTTCCTACAATCTGTTTTGTATTTAACAAATTTTGTGCATATAATTTTTAGCTTTATGATCACAGAATCGTCTCATTGTTGAGAGTGTCATGTATGCGATTTCAATAGATTAAACACGGTTAAACACTGCACACTATAACACTCAACACTAATCGTCATTTGAAGATGTAATATGTTTTAATAGAAAATAACGTTTAAAAAACCCATCTAACACCAGTCCAGTAAATTAAAGAACAATTATACTACCAAAGCTTATGTCAAAAGTGCCATCGACGGTAAAGCATATGACATTAGAGTCAAAAGATGGCATAAGTGTAGCAGAACTGAGATTGGCACGAATAGTTGTCAATTATGATTTATTTAATTGGCTGTGAATCTTCTGTGTTGTTTTTTCAACGAATTCTTTTGAGGTACGTTGTCCCAGCAGATCTATTGGAGGAAATGCTGATACGAGAAGCGATTGTGATGAATGCCGCGGACGTGTTGCAGTCATTCTTATAACGCATCACTTGACTTTATTCATGTGCGAAAAAATAACAAACTTTACGATTTTTAGTTTGTTATAAGATTAATATTTAAATGGAATAAAAAAATTCAATATCGGAAAGGAACTGCTTTGAGTGGAATCCAGTGGCAATTAGTCATAGTTTGTACGTTGTTCCAATTCCAAAAATGTGCCTGTCGGGATATTATAATCGATTTATAATCAGACGGCATCGTGAAATATCGTCAAATAGTCAAAACGCATTTAATTGGTTTAGACACTAGAGATAAAATTAAAGAAAATTTAACTTTGAAAAGGAACGTTTACGAATGTTGAATAATATATATCAATTATACTGTTAGAGTTTTAAAGTGTTAGTGCTATCATATTTAAAAATGACCATGCGTGTATGCGCAATTAATTTGATGAATAGTCATCTTATCTGAATGATATCGCAAAACCATCTTACTATCAACATTTAAATGATGTAATTTATAATAAGTCGTGTGCTTGTTGGGTGCTCATCGAATAGGTCTTAAACAGCCATCAATTCAAGGTATTAATGTTAACATAATGGTTGCTCTGTTAGACGTTTAAAAAAAAAATCAATATTTGACTTTGTTAACGTATATCAAATACTTCTTTTTCTTATTGCTGTCCAGTTTGAAGCGCATATGTGTATTATAATTTAAATCATACACTAAATTATTGAATGTCGTTAACGATGTCATTACCCTAACTTCGCTATATATTCATAATTTCATTTCCTCCCAATCGGATTGGCTGGCATTAACTGCATCTGTGTAATTCAAAAGCAGTACATCGTCCGTAATACATCCGTTCATATGGACTAGAGCTTTTATAATTGTATGTATGTATATAACAGGGACCTTAACGCATGTTATTAGTAAATTTAGGTTTTATTTGACGAGAAGTTTGGCAGACGCATTGTACTAGAAGCAATTTGTAGAAAAGTATTATCAGCAACATTAATAGTATAGTATCTATATCGTGTGTTACATTTATCCAAACAACTGAACATGAATGGTGTATAATATAACAATTGTGATAAAATGTTGCTGCATATTTTGCAGCATAAATTGCTAGAAATTTGATTTCCTATCAACCGTGGATTGCATTGTGTCTGTGCGGAAATACGAAGATAATAGAACGGTATAGTTCGGATATTAAGTGATACAAATCAAGTGACAAACGACACAATTGCGGAATGTTCGGTCTCCAGACGGTATTGCCTATATATTATGTGTTCTAAGAATTATGTCTTAAATTGTTTTGTGAAAACGATTCGTGTTCAGAATTGTTCACCTTGGTAGTATACAACCTCACTAGCTAGGTCTTGATATGTCGCCTTGGTTTTATACAACCTCAAAAGCTAGGTCAGGATATGTCGCATTGGTAGTATACAGCCTTACTAGCTCGGTCAGGATATGTCGTCCTTCAGTATATAGCCTCATTAGCTGGACCAGGATATGTCATCTTTGTAGTATATATCTTCACTAGCTAGGACAAGATATGTCACCTTGGTGGTATGCTGCTTCCATAGCTAGGTCAGGATATGTCGCCTTTGTAATAAACAACTTCTCTAGCAAGGTCATGATATGACGCATTTGTAATATACAACATAACTATCTAGGTCATGATATGTCGCCATGGTATTATACAACCTTACTAGCTAGATCATGATATGTCGTCTATTAGTATATAGCCTCATTAGCTGTGCCAGGTTATGTCACCTTTGTAGTTTACAACCAAACTAGCTATGTCAGGATATGTCGCATTGGCAGAATGCAGCCTATCTAGCAAGACCAGGATATGTCGCTTTGGTAGTTTGCAACCTCAATAGCATATGTCAGGATATGTCATTTTTGTAGTATCGCATTGGTAAAATACATATTCTCTCGATATGTCAGGATATGTCGCCCCTGCAGTATAAACTTCACCAGCTAGGTCAGGATTCGTCGCTTTGGTAATATAAAACATCTATAGCTAGATCAGGTATGTCACTTTGGTAGTAAACAGCCTCACTAGCTGGGTCAGAATATGTCGTCTTGATAGTATACAACCTCACTAGCATATGACAGGACATGTGACCTTTGTAGTATACAACCTCATTTGCTAGGTAGGGACATGTCGCCTTGGCATAACACATATTCTCTAGATAAGTCAGGATATGTCGCCTTTGTCGTATAAACTTAATAGCTAGGTCAGGATTTGTCGCTTAGGTAGTATAAAACCTCAAAAGATAGATCCGGTATGTCACTTTGCTAGTTAGGTCAGAATGTGTCACCTTAATATTATATGACCAACTAGCTAGGTCAGGATATCTCGCATTGGAAGTATATAACCTCACTAGCTAGGTCAAGATATGTCGCCATGGAAGTATACAATCTAGCCAGCTTGGTCAGGATATGTCGCATAGGTAGTATACAACCTCACTAGCTCGGTCAGGATATGTCGTCTTGGTAGGATACAGATTCACTATCAAGGTCAAGATATGTCGCCTTAGTATTATACAACCTATCGAGCTAGGTCAGGATAAGTCGCCTTTGTAGTATACAACCTCACTAGCTAGGTCAAGGTAATACGCCTTGGTAGAATACAACCTCAATAGCTTGGTCGGAATGTATTGCCTTGGTATTGTACAACCTAATCAGCTAGATCAGAATAAGTCGCCTAGGTAGAATACAGCTTCACTAGCTAGGTCAGGGTATGACACATTGGTAGTATACATCTCTAGCTAGGTCAGAATATGTTGCCTTGGTAGTATACAGCCCTACTAGCTAGGTAGGAAATGTTGCCTTTAAGAATATAGCCTCACTATATAGGTTAGGAAATGTCGCCTTTTAGTATATAGACTCACTAGCTAGGTCAGGATATATCGCTTAAATAAAATACAGCCCAATGCCTAGGTCAGGATATCTCGCCTTGGTATTATACACTATCACTAGATAGGTCAGGTTTTGTTGCTTTCGTTGTATGCAACCTTGCAGCTATGTCAGTGCATTTCGACTTTATAGCATACACTAGAAACGAAACGACGATGGCATATATACTATACCCATTCGTCGCAACCATACATTCAGGAAACCGACAAACATATTCAGAAAACCAACAAACACTTTGAGGAAACCCAGAAACACATTGATCAAACCGATAACAGTATTGAAGAAAACCGCCAAACGGATAATATGATGTAAGCCTCGTCTTCCTAGGTATCACGTATAGTGTTTGACAAAAACAAAACAGTGATTAAATGACAATCGACACTATGTGCTAAACAATGTTAATACGATTGAGTATACTGATGGATTGAACGTGTTACAATTGTAAACAGTCCAGGTATTATATCCGTAAATTAACATTGTTTTAAATGATAAGAATTTCACTATGTCACATATTTCCGAGTATGGTACAAATGTGAAGTAAGGAACTTTCCCTACAAAACTTTAAACTATAAATGCAATGTAAGGAACGACAATAATACTATATAATTAACACATTACTTTTGTAAGAAAAGACAAACTTGAGACGGGTTACTTTACTTCTTGCCCTAACAATCAGCTTTTTCGAAGAACATATATGTGACGACTTATCCCGAGGAATGTGTTATGTTCAGTAACCACATTCATGTAAAAACTCGGAAATTAACAACAGACTATTGACTTTCTTTCCTCATGACTGACGTGAAAAATGCCAAAGCAATCCGAGTACATTTCGGACGAATGAGCGCAAAACGATGTCATGGTGTCGTGTTATACAGCCATATAAGTGAAACACATGTATTTTGTCATCGTTTATTCTTTGTGCTCGGGTTATAATTTTACTATTTACTATGTACATTTTCAATTATTGTATATTTGATCAAGATATTTTGTCGTGTAGGAACATAAGCAGAATTGTTTTATTAAACAAAATTAAATACAACTATGTTTTAGAGCCTAGTGAAATTGAAAAGATGAGTCGTTAATTCTAATGCCGTGATTCGTATGGCATTGTTATTGCACTTATTCCCATTGTACTCAAGGAATACATCCGACCGCTTTTAATAAATTGTCATCACTAAGGCGCTTACCTCAAGGAACTAAACAGTTCGGATCAGGTGGCGTTAAGGTAACAAGGTTTCCCTATTGTCTTGTAAGGAAACCTGACCCAACACCTGCTTTCAAGCTTTAAATCATGACAATATCATTTTTCAGGTCTGATTAAGTTTCACGATTAGTGGGTCATAAAAGGTGACTGACTTTCAGAGTATTCAAATGTTTGTATTATAGTAACATAAGGGAACTGACCTACTTCATATCGGCAACACGTAACGCGTTGGAAAATATATGAACACATGTTCAGAGCAAGTTACATGAAGATTGCTTACACAAATGTGATTTCTAGTGTGTCCACAAGCTTTGTTTTTGATTTGACGTTGTGACACAGATTTTTTTATTTCGGCATATATTGTGTCCAAGTTTCATAATGCTTGGGCAATAAATGTTTTACGAAGTTACCTAGTTTCGACCCAATATTTAATGTATTATAAGAGCTAGATGGGATCAATAAAATCAATAATAATAAAATGTTTGAATAATTCAAACATTCACATAAACATAAGTTTGTGCATATTGAGCGAAACAATATATTACACGCTGCCATTTCATACGAAGCAAGGCATCGTTAGATAAACATGTCTGTCAAGAGCACCATGAATATCAAATTGTTGACATAGGTCATGGCCGTGGTTTCCGTCGTTAACAAAACCTTTAATAAAGCATGTCTATAACACCCGAGCCACATGCCGGTTTTAAAGATGAGTGTTTGTGAACTATGAAATATCATACAAAGAATGCGATTTATACCTGATATTACAGAACATACTGCATATGAAAGCGAACTTCTCGTCAAATTCACAGTGTATGCCATAAGAGTCAGTAGATGGCTTATATTTATTTATTTATTATCGTCTCATCAATGTACACAGTATATAATCACATACATAACACGGTTTAAAGTACAGTTCATACCAATCTAAAAAGATTAACAAGAGACTTGAAATGTTAACATGACAAACTTAGAAACACAATAAGATAATCAAGATCCATAGACTATACTTTATATACACATAATACAAATAAGATCTAAAGTATCCTTATTATAAGTGCAGTAGAATTTAGACATTAAAAAAATGATTCGCAGTTGGCAAACGTTATTGTTAATGTTGTTTAACGCTATTGGCTATTATTATATTATTTTTTGGGTGACAGATTTCCCTAAAGGTTCTGTTTCCCATCTAAACTTTTGTAGAATCGCTAATAAGAAATTGTGCAAAACGCCTTGCAATCGATAAACAATTTTTATGTCCAGAATATGTTGGTGTTATTAAAGGGCCGAACAAATACATGGAAGACGTTCGGTGCTTTGTTTAAATTACATCTATATTCAAGTGGCATGCTGGCATTAAACTGTAAAATGATTGCGAGAACATTGTTGCCATAATTGGACATGACTTTTGCGACAGTTAAGCAACGATAATAACTATGGATAACTGAATAAATCACTGTCCCTTAGGCAAGGAAGTGTTAATGGATTTTAAATTAATTGCAGAAAGAGTTGCAGAGAGTCCGAAGAAAACGTTCTTCTGCAGTTCGAATATAGTGATTTATGTTCATGTATAAACGACACATTCAATGCGCACATTATTCAACAAATATATAAATAAAGTGCTTCTATATTGAAACATACGATTGTATTGCAGTCAATAAACACATCAAGCAAAAACTATCCCACTTATTAAATGTTATTTAAAGATGATATTTTATAAATAGTGAACTCTTTGTATCTAATTCATGTTGCTGGTAAGCGTATGACATAATAGTCAGATGTCGGCCTATTCGTGTGGCAGAATTTAGAAATTCCAAATTATTGCTTTACTTGACGTTAAATTGGTCGTCCATGAACTTTTATGTTATCTAACGTTGTTTTTTTTGTGTTCGACGGGCTTATTTTAGGTTCTGTGTCACATATGTATAATTGTGGAATCGCTTTTAAGAAATGTTAAGAAAATATGACAATTATTCTCTATCCCGGATATCACGATGATATTAATGAGCAAAGAAAAGACAACGCTGTCGATGTAAGCTTTGATTTGAAGTTAACAGTTGTATTTAAACTTAATATCTTTCTTTATATGTCATTTAATGAGAGCGAATCGTGATTGGACATGGTTTCCATGTTGTGCTTGTGTAAAGCATTTAAGAGCGATAATGATTATACAGAATAAATCGCTATCCGTAAGGTCAGGTTCTTAAGTTTTTTTGTATTAAGCGAAGTACGACTTGCATGCACACAAAGTTAGACGCACATGTCGTATACCCTCATTAACAGACGTTTGGATTATGGAGGTTTAAAGGGACCGTCAACCAGATATACGAAAAAAATAAAAGTTCTAAAATACCGTATTTTTTTTACAATTATTAGTTTATATTGATTAAAATATCACGACTGGTATATTACATTACTTGAAAAAAGGTCATATATTCAGTATATTCGGTAATAAAATTTCGCGATGTGAAATCGAAAGTACATCGCGAAAATAGGTGACATAACGATATACACACTATAAATAACGCAAGTATATTGATCAATATAAATAAAATATATACAATTCACTACGCATGCACAATTTGCATTCCTGGGTTTACCACGTGACGATGATGATCAATCTACTTGCGTTATTTATAGTTAATTGGTAGTTACCTGGTACACATACCCAGTAACATTTTATTACCGAATATATATATATACTGAAAATATGAAAACTTTTTCAAGTAATGTAATATACCAGTCGTGATATTTTAATCAATATAAACTAATTATTGAAAAAAAACACGGTATTTTAGAACTTTTATTTTTCGTCAATCTGGTTTACGGCCCCTTTAACATCATCTTTGTAGAACATGACGCTGCTATCAATATGAAACTATATAATGATATATCTCTAGAGCTTATTAAAAAGAGGTGATGTAGTTAATACTTGTTGCGTTACATCGTGACTCATGAAGTTTCAATTCTAAGAATCCGGCAATTTGGTAGATAATAATACAGTTTTAATAAAATCGAAATGCATTCTCTTAAGTTCTATTTAATTTGAATTGTGATCTTAAGAGTTTAATGTGTATATTCAATAACACTATTCACACGTGAGGTTTGGGCGTCTTTAAATTTCCAATACTATGCTTTGTATCGACTTCCAACGAGGGTATCTATTTTTCAGTCTTCAAATAAGGTACATGGTAATGATGATGAGAATGGTCACCTGCTTATGAAATTGATTTTTACTTTGTTTATTTATATAACATCAAATTAATCACACGAAACGTTAAAGATCATTGATTGGCATGCGTATTATATCTGGGCTGTGAATGGGTTTCACCCCAAAAGCAAAAGAAATGCGCCAATGTACTACCAAAGAGTAACGATTAATGTTTCAAATGATTCAAATATATAACGTTTGAAAAGCTCATTGTGACGCAATATAATATGGTCATCTTTATTATAAATATGGCGAAAGTAAGTTGTTGATATTGAAAACATGTGCTGCCCGAATTTCTTATTAATATTTTGTATAATCAAAAACGCATATGTGATATACGCTCTTCAAGGAAACCTGGAAGAGAAAGCGAAAACTGTTTGGAAAACACGGACAAAATTAGCGAATGCTTCGTTCAAGCAAAGAGCAGGGGGTGGATCGTACGCAAGTAACTGGCGTGGCGTGAGAAAAATATTAACTGTTGTTCAAAATGGCGGTTAACGGATGATTTTTGAATGTTTTCGTCGGAATTTTCGAAATGTTTGTACATTTACTATACTTATTCGATATTATACTTACGCACAAAATGATCATCTGATATCAATTTAACCTCGGTATAAATCCTGTTGATTCATTATCAATTTTATAAAAGTTATTGAAGACTAAATACGCAAGTGATCGTTGTTTACGATTGACACGGTTCATTGCATGTGCTTTTTATGCCATTGATAAGGTTTTCTCAGCAGTTTTCATGGAACGGTGGACTCGAGAACAATCATAGGTTACCTTGCATGAGCACCAGAATGCTTCCAACAGGCAATCGCAATATATGCATCGAAATGCGAAAATTAAGCCCCATTTTCATAACTGTTGAGCACAGTAACCCCACTTTCAGTAACGGTTATTTATGCAAAAGTCACACAAATATGGACCGGTCCGGACATATAATGGAGGACAGACGTACAGACCAACAGACGGTGTAAAAACTATACATCTCCCTTCTTGAGCATCATTAAATAGTATTTAAATTTATTTGCAGTTTTTATTTCTCTCTTTATGCTACAAACACTAATGTTTCAAAAACCATAGGTTTGACGTAAGGACTCCGCACAAAAGAAAGAACGGAACGATCAGCAACCCTAATTTCGAAAGGCGTTCAGTCCATTCGGGAAAACACTAAAAAATTAATGAAGCAAAAACACTTCTTGAAGACTTGGCATTACATCTAATTATTTAAACAAACTCTAGATAGAAAACGAACACGGCCCTTTTTATAATACCTGATTTAATATGTCTTTGACATTAAAAAGGGATTCATATTCTCAATGTTGTTTGTTTGTTTTTTTAATCATAAATTAATGATATGATGTAAGCAAAGAATAAGTAATGCAACAGAGATCATTTAATATATTTGAACATAAAATTATGAAATTATTATAAATTATGATTTTTTTAACCTTTTTTGAATTGTGAACATTCTATAAAACCGTACTAAATTTATAAACCGCTGTCTTGTAAAAGTTAAATATGTATTTGTTAAGGTACTGTCGAAATTCATATAATAAATATTAATGTTAAATAATATTTTTGTTAGAAGCTTAGATGCCCATTGTTTAAACAAGAGTGCTAAGCTCAAGTGATTTTATAACATGACAACTATACGTATTGCATACACATGGCAAAATTGTTCAGTATCGTTTTGCGCGTTTCAGATTGGGTATTTTACTGGTAAAATATCATTAACAATCCCGGATGTAAAACTGAAGCAAACCAATTAATATTTTTTTCTTAATCTTATATTGGAAACATTCGCATCATGCTGAAAGGAGTAAGTACATGTATTTGTTATACATTACAACGAGTAAGTACATGTATTTGTTATACATTACAACGAGTAAGTACATGTATTTGCTATACATTACAACAAGTAAGTACATGTATTTGTTATACATTACAACGAGTAAGTACATGTATTTGTTATACATTACAACGAGTAAGTACATGTATTTGTTATCCATTACAACGAGTAAGTACATGTATTTGTTGTACATGTATTTGTTATACATTACAACGAGTAAGTACATGTATTTGTTATACATTACAGCGAGTAAGTACATGTATTTGTTATACATTATAACGAGTAATTACATGTATTTGTCATACATTGAGTAAGAACATGTATTTGTCATTCATTACGATATTAGTGTCATGTATTTGTCATACATTGCAACATAAGTGTCGTGTATTTGTTATACATTACAATATTAGTGTCATGTATTTGTTATACATTACAATATTAGTGTCATGTATTTGTCATACATTAAAACATTAGTGTCATGTATTTGTTATACATTACAATATTAGTGTCATGTATTTGTTATACATTACAATATCAGTACACGTATTTGTTATACATTACAATATTTGTGTCATGTATTTGTCATACATTACAATATCAGTGTCATGTATTTGTCATACATTACAATATCAGTGTCATGACAAAATGAGGTGATAAAATGCAGAAGTATTAGTATTTGCTCATACATCACTGTATATTTGAACAAGTAAAAATGACTAAAAATCATTATGTGTTATATTCCATTACATTTTATGACAAACATAAATTATTTATCATCTAACCATTTAGAATAAAAACAAACACATTTGTTTAGGTGTCATGACAAGCAGGGTATTTTATTTCTTGAAACACACGCACGGAGTGGGTGTTTGTATCTGACAGGGCTTTCTACACATAAATGCAAGAATCAAATCTTCTGACGATCGTATGTGTTCAATGAGCAACAGATATCGACCCCAATGGCACCGCTCAGTTGAAAAGTCTCGAGACGTCAGTAAACGTTGCGACATCCTTCTCATATATTTATCCCCACGCTTTTTGAAAAAAAGGTGGGGATATTGTGGTTATCTCCGCCGTCCGTCCGTCCGTCCGTCTGTCCGTCCGTCCTGGCCACTATCTCCTCCTACACTAAAAGCACTAGAACCTTGAAACGTACACACATGGTAGCTATGAGCATATGTGCGACCCTGCACTATTTGGAATTTTGATCTGACCCCTGGGTCAAAAGTTATAGCGGTTGGGGTGGGGCTGCGTCAGAAATTATCACTCATTTTTTTAGGTTATTTTACATTTACTTCTTTATTTCTACACCGATTCACTTCAAATTGATACTAGACCTCTCTTATGACAATACGGTCAATCTCAACCATGCATGGCCCCATTCCCAACCCTGGGGCGCCCCGCCCACATAGGCCACACCCACCAAAAATTTCCATTTACTATAATTTTTTCATTTCTACACGGATTCACTTCAAATTGATACTGAACTTTTGTTATGACATTAGGGTCAATCTCAACTATGCATGGCCCCAATCCCAACCCTGGGGCGCCCGCCCACATAGGCCACACCCACCAAAAAATTCCATTTACTATAATTTTTTCATTTCTACACGGATTCACTTCAAATTGATACTGAACTTCTCTTATGACATTAGGGTCAATCTCAACTATGCATGGCCCCATAACCAACCCTGGGGCCCCGCCCACATAGACCACACCCACCCAAAATTGCCTTTACTATAATTTCTTCATTTCTACACCGATTCACTTCAAATTGATATTGAACTTCTCTTATGACAATACAGTCAATCTCAACTATGCATGGCCCCATTACCAACCCTGGGGCGCCCCGCCCACATAGACCACACCCACCCAAAATTGCCTTTTACTATAATTTCTTCATTTCTACACCGATTCACTTCAAATTGATACTGAACCTCTCTTATGACAATACGGTCAATCTCAACTATGCATGGCCCCATTACCAACCCTGGGGCCCCGCCCACATAGACCACACCCGCCCAAAATTGCCTTTTACTATAATTTCTTCATTTCTACACCGATTCACTTCAAATTGATACTGAACTTCTCTTATGACAATACGGTCAATCTCAACTATGCATGGCACAATTACCAACCCTGGGGCGCCCTGCCCACATATGTCACACCCACCCAAAATTGCCTTTTACTATAACTTCTTCATTTCTACACCAATTCACTTCTAATTGATGATGAACTTCTCTTATGACAATACGGTCAATCTCAGCTATGCATGGCCCCATTACCAACCCTGGGGCACACCTAGGTCAAACATTCGGCGTGGGGATACGCGTCGGCCTCTGCCGCGCCATTTCTAGTTAAGAACTGAAACGATACTAAATCCATTCTGTAGAACACGTCGTTATAGGTATCATATAACATGCTCATGCATTACATGTGAATAATTGAATATTATTAATACCCATCAGACGTCAAGCCTAAACTCAAAATCATACAATTGCACAATTTAACTACACAATTCAAAATCACAAGCCCAAACAAGGACGCCACGGCCCTAACAACCGCCTGTCCGCCGCCGATGCCCAAAGCGCACCGAGGACGCCCCCTATGCCCATCCACAACGCCTATTTGCGAAAAGTACATAAAGTGAAGCATTAGTTTTGATAAAACAGCTGCGATAATTACAAGATTTATTCATTACCATCAATTAAGAGAAGTGCACATGACTTCACGTACACCCCAAACAATAATCTGTGGTAACGAACGATTCAGGTGTAACCGCGAGCGGGATACGCAACCCTACTGCTCATTTTTCATTTTTCTTTTAATGGCAGGGGGACGTATGAGGACCCATGGCTCAAGACCGGTGTCTAGGTGCCTTCATCACCTCCTGAAACCTCTAATTTTAGAGAAATCTACAAATAATCAGCTGTTACTATATCGTAAACGTTAAGTATTCTTTTTAGAAAACTATGTAAATCCCATGGTAAAATGTCCGGAACCAATGCCCCTTTCTATCTCAAGTCAGTCATCCGTCTGCTCTCATAAAACTCACTGAAACACATAAAACATAATATTAACATCAACACACAAACATAGCATAAATAAACAAGAGCACCGCCTTGCGGGTGCAGACCGCTCATCTATTTTCTTTTTAAAGGTGAAGGGACTCTCATTTTCAATCACAAAGGAGGGAGGGGTGGAGTGAAGAGCGGTGCATTGTGTGGGGGTGTGGACATTTATTACATTTACTTCCAAAAATGCGAAAAAAAGGAAAAAAAAAATCGGTGCGGGGGGGGGTGGTGGGGGGGTATAGTGTGAGGGTGTGGTGGTAATTTGTGAGATGATCTTAAAAAAAAAGAAAAAAAAAAAATAGGGGGGGGGATTCGGGTGGGGGGAGGGGGGGGTGGGGGGTGTGGATTATTGGATGCGATGGTTGGACGGTATTTCAAACATTAAATAATCATAATAAATAGTTTTGTTTTTTAACCGTTTAAAAAAAAAATTGGGGAGGGGGTGGGGTGGGGGGGGTATAGTGTGAGGGTGTGGTGGTCATTTGTGAGATGATCTTAAAAAAAAAAAAAAAAAAAAAAAAAAAAAAAAAAAATAGGGGGGGGGCACGGGCGATGGTTTGGGTGGAGTCTATTGTGGTATGTCAGGTAAGAGTAGTTTTGTCAAAGTATCAATCAAATCTAATCATAAATAAAGAAGTTATGGCAATTTTAGAGAAATTTAATAATTTGACCTTGAGAGTCAAGGTCATTCAAAGGTCAAGGTAAAATTCAACTTGCCAGGTACAGTAACCTCATGATAGCATGAAAGTATTTGAAGTTTGAAAGCAATAGCCTTGATACTTAAGAAGTAAAGTGGATCGAAACACAAAATTTAACCATATATTCAAAGTTACTAAGTCAAAAAAGGGCAATAATTACGTAAAAATGACATCCAGAGTTATGCAACTTGTCCTTTTACTGTACCCTTATGATAGTTTGCGAGTGTTCCAAGTATGAAAGCAATATCTATGATACTTTAGGGGTAAAGTGGACCAAAACACAAAACTTAACCAAACTTTCAATTTTCTAAGTATAAAGGGCCCATAATTCTGTCCAAATGCCAGTCAGAGTTACATAACTTTGCCTGCACAGTCCCCTTACGGTAGTTAGTAAGTGTTGCAAGTATGAAAGCAATAGCTTTGATACTTAAGGAATAAAATGGACCTTAACACAAAACTTAACCAAAATTTTCAATTTTCTAAGTATAAAAAGGGCACATAATTCTGTCAAAATGCACGCCAGAGTTATCTAACTTTGCCTGCCCAGTCCCCTCATGATAGTTAGTAAGTGTACCAAGTTTGAATGCAATAGCATTGATACTTTCTGAAAAAAGTGGACCTAAACGCAAAACTTAACCAAAATTTTCAATTTTCTAAGTATAAAAAGGGCACATAATTCAGTCAAAATGCACGCCAGAGTTATCTAACTTTGCCTGCCCAGTCCCCTCATGATAGTAAGTAAGTGTACCAAGTTTGAATGCAATAGCATTGATACTTTCTGAGAAAAGTGGACCTAAACGCAAAACTTAACCGGACGCCGACGCCGACGCCGACGCAGACGCCGACGCCGACGCCGACGCCAAGGTGATGACAATAGCTCATAATTTTTTTTCAAAAAATAGATGAGCTAATAAAACGATTTAAATCAAGTCTTCGCTCTACCCTGCTTGCCTGTCGAATGACTAAACCTACAAATCTGTGCACGAGGAAATCTTGATTTCCGCACCATTGGACATATATCACCTTCAAAAACCTGTATAACCAGTTTATTCATTCACACAACGATAATAAATACATTTATGTTTTATATTCCATTACATTTTATGACAAACATATTTATCATCTAACCATTTAGAAAAAAACAAACACATTTGTTTAGGTGTCATGACAAGCAGGGTATTTTATCGACAGAAAAAGAACGGGGCAAAAAAACAACGCACAACTAACAACATACAACACCAAGTACCATATATATATTTACAAATCCAAACGAGAAGATACAATTGTTTGTGTTTCATCCGAATCTCTCACGCAGTGATCCTAAGCGCCAACAGTCTTCCACTGCCCATGCTTTTTTAACACTATCAGATACACCGCTATTTGCAACAGCAGTTGCTTCCCCTGACCGAAATTAATGCAACCCGTAGTTTAGGTTTAAGTCAAATTTCACGAAAGATGTGGTGCAAAATATCTAATTGTCTACTGTAACTCATCTGCTTTGAGCCAACTAAAATGTATTTATTCATTTTCTTACCATTTGTTATGTTTCTAAACGAAACATATATTGCAATATCTAGAAAAGTTTCAACCAAGATACATTTTTTTCAAGTAGAAGACAGGGCATAAAACTGCATTTGTTTTACAAAATGTCAAAACCTGTTCGCCCTTGCACAATTGAACCATTTTACTATTGAAAATAATAATTATAGCACAATCCTCAAAAATCTTGTATCGCATCCTTTCAATTCAAAGTCCCCAAACCGCCAACCCCCCCCCCCCCCAAAAAAAAAACGCACCAAACACACCGTTACACATCTCACATCAAAGAATCAAAGCCTCTACACATCCGCTTTAGTCACTAAGCACCTCCGAACCAGCGGCCCAGAATTGGCCCTTTTCAATCCATCATCAGAAAACACAACCAGACCAGAATTACAACGACCACACGATTGACTTTCTGTAACAAAACCGTTTCCCTTGCTTTCTTTTTTGCAAGTATTTTCCAATTTGAAATAAATATTACCCTTGCTATCTTTTTTGCAAGTATTATACTTTTAAAACTATTATTTTTAACCCTTGCTTTCTTTTTTGCAAGTACTGTTTTTGCTTTCTTTTTTGCAAATATTCCATTCCTCGTGTACTGTAAACGACTTCGTAAGCACCAGGTGCAAACGGACATACACCAACATGGTTTCTATACATACTTAATGGCTATACAAAAACAACATCCATTGAATCATTTCTACACATATAAACACGTGAAAAATCCCAACTATACCATAAGTATAGCAAAACAGTCAAACCATTCATATCACTGATTCACATATAAACGACATATAGTATAGTTAAATTCAAATAGCAAGAACATTTTTTGAAAAAGGTCTTGAACTGAAACAGAGTGGTTATTACTCATACAAATAGTTTGCCCTTTGTCAAACACAATAATATCATTCTCAAAGTGCATTTGTACATTACCAGCCTCAAATAAGAATGGCCAAAATGCTGCACTAGGCCATCTGTGTACCACCAAAACGCCATATGCGTTGCATTCTAGAAAGTGCAAAATTGTTTTTCCTACGAGATAAATAGGGGCATCAACCAACTCAAATCGGCACCCCAAAACTGTGTAAAGCAATCTGCTTCTGTTTCAAAATCAAAGAATTTTGAATTATATCTTTAAGTATTTCCATTTTTAACAGTAGCCAAGCGATCAATCAAAATCGGACCCGAGCTACCATTTAAATACTCAAAGAAATCTCGTGAGATTTACCATTCATCTGCATTGCTCATTTTACTTATACTGGAGTTTAATTCTCTTGGAATCCATTGTATTTCTAGTCCTATATTCATCTTCAAACACATACTAAAATGCTTAGTGCTAGATCATGTTACTCAATTTTAGAACTTCCTACCTTTACCAACTTTACACGTGATTCAGAGTCAGAAAACGTCTTAACAACCCCCCACCCTTAAAAAAAATCCCATAGGCACGTAAAACTAGAACTACTCCATTAAGTATTCTATAAGTAGAACTTGTATTGCAATCGTCATTTGACCATATATCGTGAAAAATAAAACCTGACATATCAACAATATAAGCCCCACAGGCAAACCCACTTGCATCACTGTAAACTTTTAAAACTTCGACACATGTAGTTTTACTAAAATGTCTTGATTGTATGCCATCTATGCGACCTAACCAAAATCTAAATTCGGAAATAAATAAGCTATCTGGTTCAAGGGCTATAACTCTATGCATTGACGGTCTAGAAACGATTTCAGAATAAAGATATCTAGTCTTTACCTAGCCAGACTACAAATAACAGGCATCATTGAAACAATTTTCCCCGTACATCTAGCTAAATCCCTTGCCGAAACCATTGGCATGGAAGAAAATACCTTTAAAAGAGTATTTTTAAAATCAGTTATTCTTCTATCGAGAATTTCAAAAGAAAACATTTGGCTATCCCAGATTAATCCTACCCATTCTAGCCTCTGAACTGGTACTTATATTGACTTGTCCTCATTGATCACAAATCCAGCTTCCGGCTTCATTCACGGCTACACTTGATTGACTAACAACATGAGGGATGTCTTTTAATTCTTCAAAACAGCCAGTATTTTACATATCCTGCACCGACTCGTTAATATCTGCTAATCTATCTGCTTTAAAGCTGATTGGTTATTTACAGATACACATTTTTCAGGTAATTATAAGAATGGTAATGCGTAAGCGCCGACAATACAGTCAGTTATATCAGGATTGGCACCAATGATTTTCCGAAAAAAGGACATGCCTCTTTAAACTACTTTTTACAAGAGAAAAACGTGAGAAATGATACTTTTCTTCACAATGTGCGTATTATATGTAAACCAAACACGTCAAACAATTCTCCTCTATCCCCGAGGGCCTACCTTCTTGACCGCTACCACGTGGTCGCTACGTGTGTCCATTTACTGTGCCAGCCCTGTCCCCGCCGGCGAAGCGATCTCTCCTCTCATCCTGACTGTCCATATTAATAAATTACCAACGCCAATACGACACAAAAATAAATCAAATTTCACAATGAAATGCGGTTGAAAAAATAAATAAAACGATTTAAATCAAGTCTTCGCTCTACCCTGCTTGCCTGTCGAATGACTAAACCTACAAATCTGTGCACGAGGAAATCTTGATTTCCGCACCATTGGACATATATCACCTTCAAAAACCTGTATAACCAGTTTATTCATTCACACAACGATAATAAATACATTTATTTAATATGAACCCTCATTTTTTATCCACAAAACTAATCTCCGCCAATATTAAATGCAGAATAACCCACACCTGATTTCTATCTACCGTGATAGATTTTGTCTTATGGTTTCTTAGCCAAAATGCTGACATCTGCTTTGGATTTATCTAAAAACATTCTTAGTGATTGTGTTTATTAAATTTAACATTAATCATTTTGCACTGTGTTATATTTGGTAAAATATGTCTAAGTAAAGGCGTATTTGTATATTTTATTCCTAACATTGTTACATCTATGAATACACTTAAGATGTCAAAGATGTCAGGTCATGGTAATTTCTTTGATGGTTTAGTCGTTTCTTTGTCAGTCGATCAAAGAATGTCTATCCACAAAGAATTGCCTGCTTACATCCAGTGCTTTAAAATGGAAAAGATGGATGGCGATGAAGAAATTTGTCTAGAATTTTAACTCGTCATGGAAGCAAATTAAAATTACGAAAATAAACATGGACGAGGTTATTATACAACTTCGGTGAGTAGAACAATAATTTTATGTAAGAAAGTATAAAGTGTGTAAAAAGAAGAGTTGTTTAAAGACTAAAATTAACAATATCGGCGGGACTAAATGCTGAATCATGCTTCACGTAGCCACAGTATGTGTCTACACATTTTGTAAATTTCAAAATGGCGGGAGCCATGTTGGTTTTTTGTTTTTTTACAGTGGTGAAACAAGATTTCGAGTTTGCACACAACCGTCTGTGTTCTACTTGAGTGTGTTACATTTGGAACGCTGTTTAAATTTGAATCGAGGCGTATAGCGATATTTTGTCTCGTTACTTTTCTTTTGCGTGGAATTCTAAAGGACTATTTCGATTTCCGTAAACAGGAAAGATCACAATAAATATTACTACGCAATGTAAGATTCAGTTAATTTCATGCGTTTTTGCTTTTATTTTAGGAATAAATTAAATAAAACAATATTGTAGGATAAAAAGAATACTATGTTAGTGTGATTGTGTACTTAAATATATACCACTCGTGTCAGAAAGGCTTACAAGGCTCGGCAAGCCTCGCCATGTAAACATTTCTTCACTCATGGGATAAATTTAAGTACACAATTACACTAATATAGTATTCTCTATTTTCTCACTTATGCCACGCCAGTTACCTTCGTACGATCCACCCCTGAAAGAGACTGACGAAAGAAAAGAAAGAAGAGATTGCTTATACCATTCGCTAAATCTTGAAAGTTCTAAAAATTTAAAATTAAGGTATTCTTTCGCTTATAATAATTGCAGTATAGTAAACTGTAACTAAAGACGTGTTTATCATATTATAAAACATGTGTCTAGAAATAAACCTGTTTATTATATACCTGTTTAATGCTTTTAACAAAAAACAGGTTGTATCAATCGTTGAAATAAAAAATCCCGTATTACGCTACTCGCTGTTTCCAATTCCGTATTACCATACTAGCCGGACTACTTTCTTCGATCCATTTAATGACGTGACATAACGCGCTTCGAAAATAGGAAACCCCCATATAACGCAATATATTACGTAGTACATCTTGTGACGTCATTTCTTTGACGAAATACAATAGTTTTATTTAAACTCTCTGGAATTTAAGGACAGTTGGACGTAGTGTTTTTTAACAGTAAACTATTTGTTTAAAGCGAACGAATGCAGAACGTTTTTCAGAGTGTGTGTTTATCATGCATCAATATAAATTTCGATATGAATACAATAAAATAGTGTGGTTTAAAATAAGTTTCGATAGAGACATGGAAGATTAGAAGTGGAAGTGCATATCGTTTCAACGCTTTTGTTATAAACATCGAATCAAAGTTATCAACTTAGTTGTTATAAACATTGGATTAACGATGTCATTAAGGTAAGCGTGTCGGAATCCTGTGTTTTCCCGGTTCAAATGTTTACACGGGAATTTACATAAACTGTATTCATACGCGTCTTAAATAAACTATGGCGTACAGTTGAAGTCATTGTTTTGTCAGTTTTGTTAAAGCAAAAATACAATTGTGAACTGTTTTCGTTAGTTGTGTATATAATAAAGGGAATATTACGCTAGTCAATTGTTCCAAGAGTTTGTATTCAGTTTTGTGGCTTGTGTTATTTCGCATCACACTCGAGGCTCCGCCTCTCGTGTGATACGTCATCACACAAGCCACTCGACTGAATACAAACTCTTGGAACAATTGACTAGCGTAATATTCCGTATTTCTCTAAATTTTAATAGTAACATCGCCATGATAACGCCATGCAAAATTTGACGAACGGTGAAAGGCTACAAACACTCAATTTGATATCATGTTTGTCTGTTTGTTTGTTGCTCATTTCATGTCTTTACATGTCGTCTACATTTAACGCATATCTTATTGATATATTGTGCAGACTATTCTAAGTAACATATATATGAGAGAATGCAATACTTGTCACAAACAAATCACATTATTGTAAGATAATAAGTTGTCGTATCTTCCCCCTAATCAATGATTTAGAAGTAGGTCAAACAAGCTCAGTTAAAATGAAAAACATTCATGGCATTATTTGTAATTAGTTTTTGCACATTTCAGACGGTAGTATTGTTTTCCAATACCATGGCCACAATATGTAACAGTCGGCAACTGTTTAGGCCACACGTATTCTCATGTCGCCGGTATTAAAATGACGCCTCAACTGTTTCCACAGTTACGTTGATCGATCGATTGCAGATAAATTATCGAGGAGATACGCGGGGATTAGAGGTAATGCAAAACCACAGTGGAGCAGGTCGCCTCAGAGATCTTCTTGACTTAAGTGATTCTGGCATTAAACTGTAAAATGATGGAGAGGAAATTGTTGCCATAATTTGACATGACTTAAGTTGTGCAAAAGAAAGTTAAGCAATGACCATTAATATGATTACTGAATAAAACACTGTCCCATAGGCAAGGAAGTGTTAAAGAATTTGATATTAATTGAAGAAATAGTTGCAGATAGTCAGAGGAGACATACTTTTGCAGTTCGAGTATAGTGTTTTATGTTCATGTATTACCGACACATACAATGCGCATATAATATCGTATTACAATCAATGAACACATCAAACAAAAACTACCCCACTTGTCAAACGTTATTTTTAGATAATTTATATGTTCAAGTTCTGTTTATAGTGTATTAAGAGATATTGGTAATTAATACCTCTGTATACCATGCAGTAAAATAAATGACTTTATAACACCGATAATACAATATCAAGAACCGTTAAGAAAACTAAACCAAAAGAAAAACAACTTCCGGAAATCAAAGGAAAACATAACACTTCAACTTTTAAAAAGTTGTTCACACGACAAAGCGCTATGTCTGAAATCCAATTGTCAGAAGAACCTGAAAAGTTTAATACATAATGCAGGTTTTTTTACTACCAACGTGGCAATGGCTGAATGAATGTATTATACAATTTCATTGTGTTGGCATATTCCATTAAAAAGGCAACATGCTTATATATTCCAGAGATCAACGAAACTTAGTTTTTATCAAAATTATAAACTTAATTTAGATTAAGACGGTGTTTAATATGTTTTATCCCCTCGATATATTTGTACATACATGTATTTATGACAATATGTTGGGTATTTAAATGTGACGCTTGTGTACACCTATAAACATGTTAATTTGTGTGTACAGTATACATTCCTAATTTCGATCATACATTCTTGTGTGTTGTGTTGTTTCACAGGTTACACTATAACATTTCAAGTTTTTACGAATCAACAGTTAGTCTTGCAAGCTCAATTCCGGGATCGAAATCAATACTTAATATGCAGCCTGAATACATAATGTATTGAAGTAATTTTTTTTATAGCGGTGTAAACATGCTCCTAATGAAAGTTATACAACTAAAGGTAAAAGGGAACGAAAGGAGCAAACATGAATTCAGAATCGATTGAAATAAATTAAATCAATTTAATAAGGATACTGCAATAAGTACATGCTATTGTTTTATTTTGTAACAAATGTATTCGACTATAAGGTGTTAGCTAATAATTCTTATTACTGTCGAATGTACTAGCGGAAATCATTTTTGTCAAATGTCGTGAACATATTTCCTTGCACATCATGCTTCTTTCACTTGTTCCTGCTTTGTTTATATCAACGCCATATACAGAGTCGGCTACTCGGTGCATATTACCAGGTTAACATGGCCATTCCAATTAATTGCCACAATCATTGTTAATTTTGCTGCCTTTGGAAATGCCTTCGTAGGCTATTCGACCTATTAAGCTTATCGTCGTAGCAAAAATCGCTTATCAGATTTGCGATTGTTGTTATGAACTATCTCGATAGCGTGACGCTAAACGCCACCCGCTCTGTCGATTCTATTTCCTGGCCAAGAAAAATACAACACTGTTGCTGTTCGGATTGATCTTATTTTTTAGTTGTTGGCGTGTTTGTATTATATTGTCAACGCGGAACTATCAGTTTGGTAATAGGCGGTTGTGATAGTATTTTGTGTGTGCTACTTCAGATATGGAATAATACTCGAATAATGGTTAAAGGAGTTCATATTCGATTTCAATTAAGATTTGAAGTTTGCAAAAAAAACAACAACAAATAGCCAACTATGCTCAGTTTGTATTTTCTAAGCTGCTTCTGATACTTTTTTATGATTGAATGAAAACTAATTGAAACAATTATGTAATTAAATCAGAAACATAATGGTTACTGAGTTTGCAAAGTACGCAAATCAAAGACAGGTTTCTAAAATAAAAGCATTGAGCTTTCTTGATTTTAAAAAGATATTTTTCCTAGACGTAAGTAAGTTTGTGGATTGCTCATGTAAAAGCTTTTACCGCATGCCCATATCATTGAATTCTGTTCTGTACTACTATTCTAAATTATTCAAATATGCAGTGGGAAAGAATAGAAATCAAGAAGTGCAATGTTTGCGAGTGAGCTTGTGAGCTAGTGATATCATGTTATTGTGAAATAGATGTGGAATACAACTACAGTCAACGTATATATTCGCTATGTAGGGGTGTAGCATTGTCATTATTGCTTGTACGTTTCCATTAATTTAAATAGTGATCCATATACGATTTTAGTCGATTAGGGATAGAAATAATATATAAGCTGTGGTGGGAGGGTATATTCGTTCTACATGCGGCTGGGGACATTGGTTAGAGGACTCACTAGTTCTGTTGTAGTACGTATCGGTATTCATAGAGAATACGATGTGGATATACCGCACTGATGGATAAATGTGTCTGTGGAAAGAATGCCTAGTGGACTATGGTGTAACGTACTGGAATGTTATTGGATATACTACCATTGAATGGATTTCTCGATCAAGTATTGTGTCAACTGTTATTTACTTATTCTACGTTTTATGCAGTTTCTGTGCGGATCATTCCATAAAGTGTTAAGCTGATATTGAGATAAATTGTAGTATTTATCTGGCTTTTTTTTCTAAGTGAAGAATGCAAAATACACTTTAATTAAAAGTACGAACCTGGTGATTAAATCTATAAATAATGTTAACGAATTAGTTACGGATTAACCATCTGGCACGTGCTGAAGAGCGCGGCGATGCTCGAGGGAAGTGTGCATTTGTCCGGTATTCATGCTCTTGAGGTGGTGCGTGCCAGTTTTTCAGCTGTCGCCGAGGATGTTATGTTGCGGGAGGGGCGGAGAGGTACGTTAAATATGTGCATTAAGTATTGCCTCGTTACACGAACTATGTAATAATCAGGCACAGTTTTCGTTTTATTGCGTATCGTTATTTCAGTAGTCTAATTTACATTGACAATGCCTGCTCATTTGATTTTCACTTATACACATATTTTAATCATCATCATAACAATTAAACGGCTTTCTAAAATTATTGTATAGAGGCACACTGCCGTTATTTTTGTGTACAAACATTTACTGAAATCCAATTCACATATTTTCGCCTAAGATAATATTATATTTAGTTATGATACATTGGACCCAACTTGCATATCCGTGAAGATAAACAATTATATGTAAAAGAAACCATTAAGCAAGCGTCTGTTGACGGATCGTCTATCTCTTCACAAGCATAACGCCATCAGATATCATATCAATATTTAATGGGGAGAGTGCATATCACACTTGCTTAAATATGTGAACGTTTTGCTACTGTCATCTGTAAGTGCCATTTTACTCGCTAAACGCGTTTAAATAGCCGGTTTCATTCCGGTCAATAAAATAACAACCATGTTGAGGATATCATCAACAATTATCAAAGGTCTCGTCGCAAGTATAGCATATAGAATAATTGTCGAATAATGACCTATAACAGAAGAAGAATTTAGACATTTCAATTTCATACCTTCACTCACAGTTGGTAAGAATAATTGTCAATAATGTCCTATGGTATTAGCTGTGCAAATTCTGTGGTCGACGCATTCCTTCAATGTTATGGATCCCAGTAGATCTACTATGGAATCGATTAGCAGAAAACTGATTGTGTTCAAATAAAATTGTAACATTAATTCTGTATCCCGAATACGGCGATTTTATCACGGAGTAAAGAAACGATATCTGTGCGGTTGATTATTAGATTCATATTTTAATAATAGTAAAGTAAAATATGTCAAATGATTGATTAGACTAAAAACCTTGGCTTACGATAACATGATATGAACGTTTTGCTATCAGTTTACGCCGTGCAAAAATCGAGTCACGTTTGCTGTTAATAAAATAGCGATTTTTTCATTTTGAATAAAACATTTTATGATCGGGCATTAAAATACAAAAAACAAAACAACCAAGCAAAAACAAATATTTTAATGTTAACGCGTTTAGTAAATATTGTTTACGATTTATAAACTCATAAATCATGTTATTTTTAGAACTTTATTTGTTGCGATCGTGAATGCCAAGCGTTAATGATCGTTAATAGGTCCTGAAAACCGACGCTGTCATATACGAGATCAATACTTTATGCGAACAGTGTGGCCAGCACTGAAGCAAAACTAATGGAAATAATGTAATGTGTTTGACATTGGTCATTCTATTTAATAAAACAGATGTTGTGAATTAAATATCATAAGTATCTTCAAAGATATATGTTTATTGCTGATAAGTGCAAATACGATACTGTGTTGAACTTATTTGTATGATATATTTCTGGACCAATTAATTTAAACACCAAAATGGTACGCGTAAGTTCTTTCACATTAAAATACTTAGCAACAAATAAAAATTATGACAATGGTCCCTCAAATATCACGCAGAGCTGCTTTCGCTACAGGGATTCCATCGTCTGTATATTATATCACTATAATATCACTATAATCATAATATTATTGCTACAGTTCTCTTTTGTTCCGCCACTTCTCAATATTCCTTGCAGAACAACTAATTACACCCGTTTTCAGCAATTTCTTTGCAGAGCAGTTCTTTGTTGTTCTCAACATTTACCTCCGATGTTTACTCTATTACAAGAATCTTGTAGTATTAGAACTGCACGTTTTTAACAAATATACAAGTTAAATATATTGAATCATTTGCATCTGACGTGAACATGCAACGTGGGCGTGGTGCAAATCATATAGCCAATTGAAGAAAACAATATATATATATATAAAGGTTGCGTCGATGTACATGATGTAACAAAGAGTTGACGAAACATAAACATCGCAATTTATTAATACGATACATAGAGAATACTAGGTCGGTGCCGAATAAAGCAAAGTTTATTTTGCGAGGCTTAGAAAATCTGAACCACGAGCCTTGGCGAGTGGTTCAGATTTTCGTGCCGAGCAAGATAAACTTTGCTTTATTCGGCACCGACCTAGTATTCGATTTATCCCATCAATTTTCTTAGTCGTAAATTATTTCTTTAAACATAGAATAGGAAAATCGAACTAGACGGAAAATCCCAAAGATATTTTAAGCAAACATTGTTTCATTATTTTAATCGTGTCGAGCCTAATACATTACAAAAAGATCAGTAACCAACCTGTTTTTCGTTTATCATACCTCTACGTCCCCGATTTTTAAGAAATAATGAAAAAAAGACACTAAACAACTGCATCTTTAGCGTGAAACAACATGCATTGTGTCGTATGACGTATTAATAATGACGTCACGAGTACGCGCACTTAATATTTGTAAATAATGTTTATTTGCTTTTTGAGTTGCATTATGTGTAAAAACTATATTACATCTTGGTATCAAATTCTTTGTTTTGTTAAATCTGATTCGATTTTACTAAAAATGATTACTTTATAGTTGATTCCGAGTAATATGAACATTCTTCGCCGCGCGTGACAGCTATATTTCAGCACTGCTGAAATAAAGGTAAATTTATTCCACAGTGGTTTATTTCGACAATGCACGTCTGATGATGGGATAAATTTCGGAAATAACCGTACATCAATGGTTTTGAATGTTATTGCCTGTAGAAATGGAATTGTTGGCTTATGTTATCGGAACTCAACGTCGTAGCTGATTCGCTAAACGTAAGTGCGATTTATTTATGGCATATTCCATAACTTCCATATTCCGTCTCCGAAAATGATAGTTAATGTTCGAATGATAAAAAACATAAGTGTATACGAAGCTAACTTTATTGGTGTTGTTATATAGTCATAAGTAAATTACATTTCACTTGGTTTACTTGATGTTTGCATACACCTCTTGGTTATGGACTAGATATTTGTACAAGAAGAGGAAACATCCTGTTTATCATGGAAGCAGGGATATAGAGGATATTTGCTCATGTCAGTGTAAAATCGTTTGTTATTTCACGAGTGATCATAGAAAACATATTTTAACGAGTGGCGCAGCCACGAGTGAAAATATTATGCTTCTATGATCACTCGTGAACTAACAAACAATCTTACACTGACATGAACAAATTTTCTGTTTCTTTTATGCCCCTTTTTCAAGAAAATAATTAACAGGTGTTTCCCTTTCGCTGAAAAATTACCCTTTCTCGGAGTTTCTCCCGTGGCGTGCCTCAATACATTTCAAAACACAAAATGACGTCATTAGTGTGACGAAATGACGTAATTATACCAACGATTTCTACAGTTAAAGTCTTTTACAATGTAAAAAAACGGTGAAAAAGCATAAAATAAAAATAAAATTTGTTGGATTCGGTAGAATGTCGAATTTAATTCACTCGTGGTCATAGAAAATACATATACAATTATTTTTGATAATCTAAAAATAGAAAAAGGAGTTTCGAAAAGTTGTTCATTTCACCGGTGCAAATAACAATTTGTTTTTTTTCACTGCTGTTTTTTCACTACAGAAATGTCATATTTTATCATTAGGTATAAAATAAACTTATTTAATGCATAATATCTAGACGAATATTATCGGTAAAGTCATTTGTTTTCAACTGTGCTGTAAGGGATAAAAAAAACAAGGTAATTTAATCTAGAGTGTTAAAATATGCCTATAACGATCTTTTCTGTTTTACGCGGTTCTGGTAAAATGCCTATTGGGATCAAATAATCTAATAAATATTCATTAAAAAAGCCTGTGTTATAAAGGCTGTGGAAATGTTGAATATTTCAGGACTTAATTTACTTTCATTTTTCCTACGCAATTACTGCTCAAAACAACACAATATATTGATATATACTTTCGATTAAGATTAATAAAGCTTCAAAAATAACTCCATTTAATAATTAACATAAAAAATGCTATCATTAATGAGAACCGTTTGTTTTTCTTGAGGCCATTTCTTGACAGTTTCTTGCAGAAAATTAATTTGACCAATTTTCCAAAGAAATGTGTAATTTTGCCTTACTTGCAGTCTTGCATATGGTAAGCAACGATCGGATGACCAGAATATTGACTTTCTTTCTTTCCTACATTGAGAATAATGTTAATAAGTGGGATAGAAAAGAAACTCAGAACTAGGTTGTTTGCGAGTGAGCTAGTGTTGTCGTTTAAGTGAGCATTAGATATGGAAACCAACTAGGCTATATAAATACGTTTTGTTGGGGAGAGACATTATTTTCTAATATACTTTTCCATGAACAATATTAAGTATTCAAATATGATTTATATTGTTTAGGGACACTGTCATCGAATTCACATGCTTCATATAAATACTGTATATTAGTGTGTATGTTTATATGCCTCATACATGTCGGTGGTTTAATAAGACAGAGGTCTCACTAGATATAAGAGTGTCATATAGAAACACGCGGCATTCAAGGTTCGAATATACAATTGTGACCTTGTCTGTTGACAATACGCGTCTTGGAGTAGGGTGTGTAGTATTAGAATGATATAGGATATACTACTATATTTTGTGCTCTTACAGTGGTTTATGACTTGTTCCACGTTGAATTGAGAAAAACTATGTGGATGTAGTAATTATAATACAATGTTTTCAGCTGATTTATATATGAGATGGAATACCAAAAAAATGGAATGTGTTATTCCACATCCAATAACTAACAATCACATGTAATGTACGAATCTGTGACTCGAAGAAATGCATTTTGTCCATTATGCATATTATGCTGATTATCTGTACATGAAGTGATGATAAATAACTTGATAATGTGAGCACGGAAAATGTATGTGTTAAAGTGCGCGGCGATGCTCAAGAAACGTGTGCACGTTTCCGTTATTCATGCTCCTGAGGTGTTGTGGCTCAGTGTTTAAGCTGTCGTCGAGGATGTTATGTTGTGGGAGGGTTGAAGAGGTACGTTCACATATATATTGCATAAAATACAAGTATATAAGTTTGGCTCAATGGTTTAATCGCTCATCAGTTATTGTCTTGTTAAATGGCATATATATTTCTGTAATAATAACTTTGTGTTATGGCTGTATTTTAGCAGTGTTGATTAAGTATTTTACCTTAAGCATTTAACAAATATAATTTCAGAAGCAGTTCATAAGGGTGGACGATTGTATCCACTTTCCGGTACTTTATGTACTTTAGTCTGCAAACTAAGACAATCTAAATATAACTTGCGGCGTTCAAGTTCACCTCATTTTTTAAAAATTATTCTATCTTTATTGCCGATATGATGATTAAATTGAGCACAATGTTGACAAAAATATATTGAAATGGAGAAATAACAAATTAAACCGATCAGAAAATAGACAATGATATATTTATTTTTTACAAATGAAAACCAAACAAAATATGTTTTATTTAAAAATATCAAATTATTGTAACATGAAGTATTAAAAAGTATTTTATACTAATTTCAAGTAATTTGTACTAGTGACTGCATCAAAGATGCATCAAAAGGCACCAAACAATTCATACAGCATCGATAACAGACGGTAAGGTGAATGATATTACTACTGTATAGCAATCCGTTTTATTACGTGGTATTGCGATACATCTTACATGTAGTTAGCGTTGCTTTTGCACTTTGTTAATCAATATTTCTTCAAACATATGTGATTACTTAACATACATGTTTATTTTCTACGTTTTGTGGTAATGGAGCCCTAATTACGAGAGACGATAATTCAGTTCTACAAAAATAAGTGACAAAACACACATATTTATTAAGCCAACACAGCAGCACGGCATTTCATGCTGTTTTGGTTTAGCTGTTCCTAAAGTACTCTAAAAACTTTAAAATGACAAGGCTAGCAAACGATGCAGGTCATTAAGTTAAATTTTCGTATAAAACACATAGAGAAAAAAATATTGCAATTGCATTATGAAATTACAATCAATATACTCACACAAAAGAACATGATGCAATACAAAATGATCCCCAATCAAATAAAATTGAAAATACTTAGGAACAAAAACCAACATCCACACTTAATAGCTTTTTTGCCGCGATTCTGGAAAATCTTCTCGAGTAAACAAATGTGCATGCATGAAATAACAGCTTTGATGAGTATTTTTAAGAAACTGTAAAAATATTAGAACATGAGAGAATAATTTTTGAACGTTTTTATCACGCAGAACACCAACATATGCAACACAATATAAAACACTTTATCCGTGTGTGTTGACATATGATTGATCTTAGTTATCTTCTATAGTGTAAAATAAACGCAGCAGTCGCAATACCATAGCAAACATACATTTTATGGTATTTAGAAACAACTCCACACTCTTACTGTTTAACCTCACGATTTCTCGATATCAGAGTTACTAATGGTCAAATTTCATAAAGAAAGGTGCACATTTGCATGACACGAAAACAAACGCCATAGCAACAAGTGGTTGACCCGAATATTGATTGGTATTTTTTTCCTTCAAAGGCAGATTTTAAAAAACATGTAAACTAACATATATATAGTGATTCCTTTTTTGCAACAAAGCGCAAAACGCTGCTAAAAATAAATGGCCATTGAATGAAGTTATAAAACATGTATTTTTATGAGTTTCATTTATATTCGTTTATATTTATCATTTATATTTCTATGGCTTAAAAATAGACTTTTGTCAACAACGACGTGTGCAATAAAATATTCTTGATGTGTTCTTCTTTTAAGTCATACCTTTCAAATATATGAGCAATTAATACATTCAAAAATTGAATCGCGATGGATTAATAATTGTGATAAGTAGCTATGTCTTGGGGTTCCGTTCGCATGGCAATATGGCTTTATATAGTGGAAAGAATACTGTGTGACTTTCGTGATGCAGTAAACCTGCCATTAATTATTTTTTATCAAAAAATGTTTATCAAAAACGCTATTTTTAGAGTAATGTTCTGCTTTCAGCAAATATTCATATTAAATAAGACTAACGCAACCGTATATGCTATCACACTCTCGATATAAAATGCCTTATGTGCGAAGACAAAACGATTCACATTAATTGAAAACGGTTAATCAAGCTCAGGCGCACGGCCATGTTCGAGGTACGTGTGCACGAGCCCGTTATCCATGCTCATGAGGTGGTGTGGTTCAGTGTTCAAGCTGTCGCCGAGGATGTTATGTTGTGGAAGGGGCAGTTAAATATTGTCATAAAACACCAGGCTCACACAAATCAAATATACTTGATAGTACTTTACGAGCTATCAATTATTACGTTCATAGTACTACTGCTTACTTTATATAGTTGTTCTTGGTTAGGACTGCATACACGTACGTGAAAATATAATTTTCATGTGACCAAGTGGTGAAATCAATCAAGTAGTATTATTTTTAATTGTAATTGGTATCGACTTACTTTTATCCGTTAGTTACACACCTGGTGGCTTTTAATATATGTTTTCAAACATATTCGGAGATGACAAAGTCATCAACTATATTAATTATAACTTTGTTTTACTCGCATTCAAAGTATAGCGCTCATTACATCTATTGTCTTTTGATAACACTCACTGCAGAAAAATTTCTTAAATATTTTATGCGTAACTACATTTACTAACGTACGTGTTATTTGGTTAAAAACCGTCAGAAGATATTACGTCGAAAGGGAATGATTATCCGTAGTCATATATTTAAATTGCAAGAAAAATCAATAGTATGCCATGGATTTTAGTCAAACATCTGCGTATGCATCTAAATACGTAGTACTTGCTTTGAAGTCTTATTCAAAGCGAGTTATAAATATTATAATAAAAACAGTTTCTTCAAGCAATTTACGAGAAACGACATGCTCAGTAAGTTAACATGTATCACAACAGGGTTCGTTTATATAACATCGTCTGCTTCTTATGGAACTAGATATTTTTCTCGAATGACACACGCAAACTTCCGCAACGACGTATTCATTATGGATGACATGCGACTGATAGTGTAGCAATATTTTTTTTAAATAACTATAAATAAGGGTATTGTCAATGTAAAAGAAAATTCCCATCCTCTGAAATTACTAATCTTGTATCGAAATGAGTACAAATAATGTTTTGTCTCTGACTTACAGAGCTGTTAACAAACGAATATGCATGTGAACGAGTATATGTACGCAAGTCATTTAAGCATACAAGGAAAATTGAAAAAATAGAACAATATATTTTTACCCGGAAATAGCTAACCTAAACTTTATAAAACCTTACAAATTCTTGGTAAATTAAAAAGGGCAATCTTACAAACATATTAATAATAAATGACCGTAAATATAAGTAAAGAGCATGCTATTGATTGGGCGAACCCTTTTACCCTTATTTTACCAGTATACAAGGACTATGTTTTAATGGTTTAGCCTGTGTTAGTATCGATAGTTACATATTTCGCATACCGTGAAATAAAGTGTCTAACCGCAGTAATATTATTTTATATAACATTAAAATGGATAGCTGTCTCTGCACTCTGGTAAAATATATTTTTAACAAACTTTTGAAGCAAAAAATATCGTAAGAAATAACTTTAAATACAATATGATATACAACGCAGCGATACAACGTTGATGTGATCACTGTGGGGTTTGGATATGCTTTTTTCTGCGGCCAACCCTGTTCTTCTGTTTCGAATCGGATGATTGTCCGTAACTTACATAAATATGTGTCCTTACAGAGTAACGAGAATATGTAAATGTAAATATCTACAATATGCTTAGCTAGCCCAGAAAAATAGCATGTTTTTAAAGGAACTCATTTATGTGGCTAAATGTTGTTTTAACGCCAAAACCCAACGAACAAACACTGAAAATTAATAAATCTCTTTACTAACGTGCATTGTATATATATCAAATTTGCAAGGTCTCTTATTTTTTTCCTTGATAATTGAACTAACAACAGCGTTATTGTTAATATGCTAATTTTCATAATAACCGCGCAGCAAATTTTTATTACAAACAACATAATCAATTTCCTCAATCCACATATGTCTCAAATATTACGGTTGCTGTCATAGATTGTAGTGGAGAACTATTACTTGATTAATGTAATCATTTCCTGTTTAAGAGTACATCAAATTTTTACAAAACTTTTACTACAAAATCCTGATTTATACCGTTCAAATACGTCCATGATGTTGATGTCAAAACCAATTACCGAAGGATGCATCGCCTGTTTCGCCTATGCTATTAGCGCCCAGAATTTAGACATTTCAATTAATTCCTATAGGCAAAATGGGAATTGTCATCAATGGTGGTTAATGTCGCTGACTGAAGAAATTTCTAAGCCCATCATTTTGAAAATAACTTTATGTCTTTATGAGTTAATCATCCGTTTATTGCAATAGGTTTAAGATATTTTGGTTGTCAGTGTTAGCATTTAAGACCAAAAACAAAAGATAAATGTATGTCGGAATCGCCTAAATATCGTTAAATGATATACACACTTTAAGTATTGCAAGTTAATTTTGGACGCACGCTAGATTTCTTTTTATAAGATTGTTTTCTATTCATTTTGTAAAAGCAAATTATGTGAAATATTTAACGACATAGACTTCTATTTTTTTGTTAAACATGAAACGGTATTAAATGGCAGCATTAAGATGTCTCATCAATAACAAAAGTGATCTCCCTCTAGTTGTTTTGAAACGACCTGCAATAAATATATTTGAAGATTAACTATAAAAGCAGATTTGCTTCTTACTATGAATTTTACCCACGGGGTTCGATGTATTTTATATAAGCAGATTGGCTGCTGACTGTGAAATTTCCCAACTGGGTTCGATGTATATAAAAAGGGAGAGTTTATTTTCGGTATGAAGTCCATGAAGTTCAAACAAAAACACATTTAGAAAAGGCAAGGCAACATGTTTTGGTCCAGATTGTATACAGATGAAACTCAGATTGGCAATATATGAATCTTTGAATGTGATTGTGAGAGAGTTTCAGTGAATAGAACGTCTATCCTAGGTCCATGGGCATTCTGAGGATTATGTAAATGTGTTCGGTAAAGGAAAATAATTTTCGAGTGTTTTGTGTTTAAAGAAGATTGATATAATAAGTTTCACTTTTCACAATGTTGGGTTGCAATAATACTGTGTTATATTTAGGCACAAGAGTGGTACACGTTTTTATGCAGGAAAATTAGCACGTACACATATAAACCATCTTTGCAGTTGAATATACCCGTGATGAGTAGTCGTCTTGGATTATCATGTTATTTTTATATTAATTGGAGATACCACTGACGGATTGTCCAACCGGCACGTGCTGATGCGCGCGGCTATGCACGAGGAGCGAATGTGCGTTTCAGTAGTCCTGCTATTGCCGAGGAAGTTACGAGAAGCGCGGACAAATAGGCTCGTATCACATATATGGTTCCTTAAAATCACTATGATATACGATACGTTGGTTCTATTATTGTAACGGCTGTGTACCCTCTCATCGATATAAAGTACCAAGCGAAACTTCACACATCTCTATGAGTGTATGCATGTTCACGTGCTTTTTAGAAAAATGCATTTTCAGTTGTGTATGCTTCAATAAGATCAATATGAAACAAGACATTAAACAAACTTTACGGTACAGACGTTTGAGGATATCCTTATATCCTATAGTTTAAAAATATTCCTGTACGATGATCAATCCGTATATGTTGGATTGTAAAACATATGTGTGAAACAACTTGAGGTAATCATAAGTTAGAATAGTGTATCTCGTTGATTTCGTTTTTGAAGTTAACTTATGAAGTTAAGATTTTGTTAGGAAATATATGTTTATACATTTTTTTTGTATAAAATGCTACATTGTCCACATAAAAAGCGACAATTTGCAGACCTTACTTTTAAACATCATGTCTGTATTAATAATACTACTAGATGATGGAATTTAATGTTAAATGCCTTACTTGGTTGAAATTGTGTGGACGTCAGTACACAAACGTCAGTTAAACTTTAAAGAAGTTGAATAAACGGGGAAAGAGGCTATGCCATTCGTGTGACCTTTTTAATGCATCCAAACAACTTGTTAGGGTCTTCAGAATATGGTTTTCTATATGGCTAAACTTCAATAGTTTGATATCGTTACTGTTTTGATGGAAGCATATGACCTAAAATCAATTATTATCTGGTACATGAGCGAAGTTATTATGCAATTATTGAGGCCCAGACGCATTTACTTAGTATTGACAATATAACGTGTACATCGATACGTTCTATATTTATTTTATTGTAAAATATAACCAATACATATGTGCTATTTCAACAACATTCACGATATTAACAAGAAACCTCCACATTATTTGGTAAGCATATACTATAATATTTAATTCTATGGTTTAGGAATTCATGCACCAAGTTATTCACGACGACGAAAAACCCGTTAATAACATAATTTCGACACAATAACTTGCAAAGACAAACTAAAGCATTTAAACGAACGATATTATACGCACAAACATGTTGCTTCTATTTGTATGATTAATTGTTGGTTTGCGAACATTTACCCATAAATCAGGCTAAAGCAAATTTCCGTTGAGATCTAATGAAATTGTATTTTAACATCTTTTTCATCGGAAAGCATTTTACCGGCCGCGGGTAATAATACGTCAATGTTGAATTATTTCACATGTTTAAATTTTGCTATGTTGGTTGTTGACGGATGTTCGAAGTTTCCCAGCAAGACAACACCATCAGCTATGGAATCAATACGTGATATGCAAGGTGCACGCAATAAGGTGAACAAATACTGCATGACAATGAAAATATGACAAAATATGGTTTTGTGAAGTAAAAGGTTACTAAACATCTCAAATGCGTTTAAAAATTAGCTTGCCTATTTTTATAACAATTCAATTCACACAAAATAGTTCAAAATTCTTCTTGTATTTTAGAATTTAAATTAATTTATTTTACATTAAAACAGGATGCTTTAATTTAATCTTGGTCTAAATTTTTGAGTCTAGCGTACCAAATAACCATGCCATAAGTGTCGATGGCGCTTATTTTTTTTTAAAGATATAAGACATTATCAATAATGCCTTAAATGGAACTTGGAATGATTGTTATTCAATGTTGTAAAATGTTATTGCCTAACTGAATGACATGGTCAATATAATATTCTGGTGTTTTGGCATCGTGGTTTATCGTTTATCATAAAACCGACCGTTTATATTGCTTTTATATTGCCACTCTAAATTCAGTGACACTTATCCCGGCTCTGTCATTCTGATACAATTCTGACAATCATGAAATTATAGTTTTGTGTGCAAATGACTTGTGACAAAAAATGAAACAAGAAATGTTTGAGTTATGAGTGTGCACAGTTCAGTCAGTTGAAAATGGAAGAAAATACAACATTCATACGAATACCTTTACATTCGACATATTTAAATCCACATTGGACTGCACATATGTATATAAAAATATAAGATACTAATACAAGTAACATAAGTAAACGATTATAAGGCTTAGAACTATATTTCCCATCTATCACATACAATTATATGAATGTTATTTGCTCTTACAGAAACACCAATAATGTAACCTTGTATTATTGAAACAAGTGAGCACCCGTTTTTGCCACTGAATAATATATGTTGAAGAATGTTTTATTACAGATCAATAAAGATTGAGAAACTTTGCCTAACCTTTTTATTGCAAAACACGTCCTATCTTTTAAAATTATGCTGACATTTTTTTTCAGCTATTTGATTGACACAACAATTTTTGATGAACGCTTAGGTCAAATTATGTACACGTAACGTAAACAAAGGCATCTTCTTTATAAGTCTTACAGATAAAGTTCTTTATATGACATTTCCAAATTTTTGTTGTTTTACCGACGCACGAAAAATCAAAATTTATTTGAAGGAGGAAGAACTTTGCTTCAGGATAATTTAAAGGGGCCTTTTCACAGATTTTGGCATGTTCTGAAGTTTGTCATTAAATGCTTTATATTGATTAATGTAAACATTGGATCTTAAAAGCTCCAGTTAAAAAAAATAAAGAATAAAAGAAAAAAAGAAAAAAGTAACACTCAGAAGGGCTCGAACCACTGACCCCTGGAGTAAAAAGCATACCACTTAAACCACTCGGTCATCCTACCTCTTACAATGAAAGATGTATTTTATACTTGATATAAGCAATCCTCGTAGTTTCAAAAAATATAACCACAACAACTCTCCAAATTATTCAACCGTTCGCGTTGCAACGCTTTATAATTTTCAGGTTTTTAAATCGTCAAAAGCTGCATATAATGCCTTTTTTAGAGCATGGTTAATGTTCAGTTTAACTGTTTCCTCAAACATATCATAACTAAACGGAAATTTGCGAATCTGAAACAATTTTTTCAATTGTGTCAATTTACAAAAACGTGAAAAGGCACCTTTAATAACTTACGCTCGATTAGTCTTTAACGGCTTGGGTGGGTACTACTTTAATGACCCGGGTACTCTAAAGTATACTTAAATATACCCAGGGTACGGAAAATATACTTAAACGTACCCGGGAAATGTAAAGCTAAATTTGTCGTTGTCGGCTTTTTTTTAAACAAATTAACAATGTTTATATTGATGCCAATATTTGGTAAAGGGGCCTCAATGTTATCAAAACTCCTACTCCAAAAAGCATGTTGTCGCAGGTTTTGTTCAAAGAGATTTTTTTCGTATTTTGCAGCGCGTTTTACGACATCGGACTTTGGGCGGGAATAAAACTCGGATACAGTCTAAATTGGCCGGGTACGTGTCAGTATATTTTCCTTAACCGGGGTACATTTAAGTATACTTATGAGTACCCGGGTACATTAAAGTAATACCCGAGCCGACAATGACCAATCGAATATTACTTACCTCCGGTATGGGAAATCTTTACATGAGAACATTTATTCTTATGTTGTTCAATGTATTGTACTATTTTTCCCACAACACTAAGACCTATCACAATCTATAAAATACCCTGTAGGTAACATTATGTTTTGGCATACAAATTTACTCCGAACTGATTAAAATCAAATAACGTTACAAAATTGTAAAGTAAGGGTTAGGAAAGTTGCACAAATTTGAGATCAATTATCTAATATAGCATAATAAAAGCACTAAATCCAGGAAAATACATAAACTAGAGGCCTCATATAGTGAACCGTGTGTGCAGATTATTAGGGTTTTAAAACAAATACATATACATAGAGAACTTGTTATTTGGTGCAAACCTAACCGAGCCACGTGGTGCAATAATTTTCCCGTTGTTATTTGTACTTTTTTTAAATTTAGGTAATCTATTTTTTATAACATACAGAGATTTTATGTGAGAGCAAGGAACGACAACTCTGTCTGGAGATTGAATTGAATACAACGAATCGTTATATCTTTTATGTTTGTAATTAAATAACGTATTTAAAGAAATCTAAAATAAACGTCAATTAAAAACCAAATCAGTCTGCGTACTGCAATGAATGTTTAGTTACGATATTTTCTACAACAAATATTGATTTTGTCTACAAAAACAAACGTAGTGTTTGTTTGTATAAGTAACACATATGATTACATTCAGTTATTGCGCATGTTTAAATATGACCATACCACATGTTGACGGATCGGTATTTCGTCCATCAATAAAACGACTCCAAGCACGAAATAAATACTGTATGTGCACCCTGACAAAGACACGACATATCGATTGCTGTATTGCTGTATATGTCAAAAACAATTGTCGAGGGTTGCGTCGTTCGTAAAGCGTATGAAATTAATAGCGTTGGCGTTCCATTATGTTTCCAGAATAAAGTCATTTTAATAAAATTCTGAAATTGGGCAGGGAATTGCTAAGAACCAATGCTTGTTAATGATAATGGCTGTGCACATGGTCAGTGGAGACGCACATTAATCAATGTACACGGAGTAATACCGATTACTTATATGGCCTCTCTTGAATCCTGCCTCTGTCGATTCTTAAACGGTAAAGGTGCCAAAAAGATATTCCATCATTACATGTTTAAAGATATTTTTATGAAAAGTTTGAGAGACTAGCGAGCTTAGTTGGTCAATTTGTCACTTGCAGGAAATTAAACAGTATGATAGTGATGCTGTTTATCATAACTGAACAGAATTCACTGAGCCCGTGGGTATAGTTTTCTTGACCAAATATCATCATCACGTAAAGAAACGATCATGAGTCATAAATTACCTATTCGTAGGTTACCTATTGTAAATTAAGTATTGTAGAATATGAGACATACTTAACATTAAAGGTTAACAGAACATAACTTTGTACAAGCATTGTGTGTACATATGCGATGAAATGATATTAAAGGTACAATACATGTGCTTAATAAAATGTCGCAAAGTTTATACTGGACATTACACTTGTCAAGTGCATTAATACGTTAATGACTTTGGTAAAACAGAATGGTGTTGCTATAACTATCATATAGCAATAGATCAACGCATGGGAAGTTCTTGATTGCAGGCGTTCAATGGCAAAATAAATCAAGAAGATCAGATTAGTATCAGTCCAATAAATTTACAAAAAGGATAACAACGTAATGTTTTTTTTGTGTTAAAATGCTTTAGAGTGAACAAAAATGTGGTGTTTCTGTTAAGCGAGTGCTTGAACTCAGAATAAATGGAATGGACATAAATAAGTAATATGATAAGAAATTTGACCATAATTAATAATCTTTTGTTGTTATTGTAAATAATGTGGCATTCATAGTTTTAGGTTTACTATTATAATTTTCTCTAATTAGAAACACAGATACATAAGCAGGGCTAAAATAACTAGAAAATTGAATCTTCTTGCATGCATTAAAAATGAAAATAAGGGTGGCAAATGATGTAATAAGTTTATGTCCAAAAATCTTATAGATAGATAGATAGATAGATTTATTTCGGCAAGGAAAACATACATGGGCATTTACAACATAAAAAAAATATCACATACAAGAAGATAAATATACCATGACATACACACCAACACCAAGGATAACACAAAAATGAGTAAACCCATATTTCCATTGTGGTCCTTGTAGGTTGTGTACTTTCATTTTAGAGACATCATTCAGAAGTGTGACTTTGGTGATGCTTTTTGAAAGAAATATATTTTGTACATTAAATATAATTTACATCAATATATTACACAATTTTCCTTGTACATTGACTTAGCGGTTCATATCAAGGCGAATGTGTTTGTGGGAAAGCGATTATACTATATATAAGCGTATATACTAAAAATAAGGATATTTGTAGAATTATAATATTGTTGTCATTTCGTACAAGTGAGCAAAAACGCTACGATGGAGTTGTACGTTTCACTGTGTCATCTAAATATATATGTAAAATGCAGTTTGAATATACATGTACGATGACCAGTACATATTTATTTTGTATGATAACAGTGTATGTGGAAATAGTATATCTGAGTTGACATTTTGATGATGTAAATATTTATTCTCGAAGGAGTGCTATGAACCAGCACGGGAAAAGATTAATGAGTCTAAAATATTGTTTAACAGAAAGCTTTAACGACTGGATAAATTGAGTGACCACTTTTAATAAGTGTTCGCAAATTTTCGTTTTTGTGTTTGTATTGTGAGTACATTTTTATAATGCAAAAGCGCATTTATCCTACATTGTCGTGAATAGATGCACTATTGAATAAATGTTGATGCCATATAAATGTTCGGAAATCGTTCTATGTAAAGCTCATTGAGTTCAGTGCTGCGTTAAGCCAATATTCGAACTGAGTTGTACTTGGGTATAACCATATATCCTATCCAACATTGATCACCGAAAATACACCTCGTGTTTTTGTTGGTAAAACCATTTGGATTATGTATGTTATATGTGCAAAGAAACTATTCCAATAAGTAGTTGTATTTATATGCACAGGATGCGTTTTAAAGAACGGATTGTTATTTTGGCACGTGCTGAAGCGCGCGGAGATGCTGGAGGAACTTATATTTATGTCACCGAGGATGCTCAATTGAACACTGCTGTTCCTCAAATACAACTGCCTAGCTAGGGTTCATAAAATCAATCGTTTACTTATGTGAATATTAATATTTATATACCTCCCATTGCATGTACATGTATGCACATCTTATGTCCGATATTTTTTTGATATTGTTCAATGTCATGTTTTGCATTTACGTTTAAAGGGATTTAGGTGTTTAGTTTTATATTACGCAGAAATTTTGGAGATATTTACCACTTCTAAATCATATGACACCACTAAACACCATTGCTAGATCTATAGAGTTAAATGAAATGGTTCGTCGCAATAACACACAATTAAGATAATTTCCTCATTAGATCATTACACGGTGATATAATGTGCCATGTTTGGAAAAAAGAACATGTTTACCATGTGAATCGATGTTTGTGCGACCATAATGCCACGATGATTACCGCTTTCTAAGAACGCTTCCGATTTCCTCGCAACGGTTCTATAAATTCACATTGGGAGATTAGTTACAAACAAAAAACGTTGAGCAAAGTAATTTCAGACAAAATTAAGTTATTTTAACTGCGTATCAGATATTAAAACGCAGTACGAAAAAGTCACAATAGTATAGTAAAAGTTTCCATTATTATAAATACACTGTTATTAGACACACAATGCCAAATACACAAGTTTTATAAATCAAATATATATATGTTCAAATAAAGAATTACGATGGATGCATAATTAAAGTCAAGCAATTATTTGAATAAAGAAAATAAAGTTCTCTTTACAAAGATTGGTAATCGCAGTCCCATTTATGTTGAGCGACTGGCATAATATTATTTACAATGTGATTCGTTTAGCCTACGCACGTTTTGTAATAAATGAATATTGCGAACACGATTCTATTTTATATACATAGTGTCTAACCAAAGAGAAATGCAATAGAATTGCAGAATTAAATTACGGTTTCAAATACACGTTTAAAAGTTTGAATAAACGAAACGCACATATGGTAAATATGTGAACGTGAGGGGAATTCTTCATGGAATAATATATAATATCTTACAATATTATTTCTGTATCCATAACAAAAATGTGTATAGAAAGGTAGATTGTCATGGATACTATACACAGTATGTACTTGTGTTAATTCTTTGATATTTACCCATTAATTGTTATAGATTAACAAATGATGCTAATCCCGGCCACGTACACTCAATGACACTGAGCTGTATATTGTGTCTCCAAGACAGAAATCAATGTATTCTGTAGTGTTTGTTGATAATCTGAGTTAATTTTTTATTCAAACTTCTTCTATTGACATCGATATATGTTGTTGAATTCAGAATTCATTTAAACATTGGAAAACATTTAGCGTCCTAAGTAAACACTGCAGTTCAATAAGTTATAACTAAAAAAAGGAAATAGCTCTCGCAGTTTGTCGTCATATTATTTTTATTTGAGTCTGTAAGTTCTCGAAATATCCCTTCTTACTGAACAGCTTTGCAAGGCACAATCATTTAACCAACGGTTCTAGACAGTCTAATAATAACCAATCTTAATTGGTTTTAAGATGTGATATGAAAATGTGAGTTTTATATAAATCTTATATTTTAATGTGTTGAATTTTATTATGTATTCATTTATTTTATTTTTTTCCATTTATATATTTGTATTTATACACATCATGTACAACGCCATTGAATATGTTTAAATGTAGAAATAGTGTTTTAGCAAATAAACCAGTTTCCGTCTAATAAAGTCTTATTTGTCTGGTCGAGGTTTATTGGTCTTTATAAATCGTTTGCTACGTTTTTGTTCTACAATATCTATGACAATCTCCACAACCGCTTAATAATAAAATAATTCAAAATGTGTTTGAATTTTCGTAAGTAGTTTAACAACGTTAGGTTTCGCCGATGGTTTGCTGCAGAATAAAATACATTTATTTTCCTTCTGGGAACATTGAAAACAGGTCACGATTCGTGGTAGAACTCGTTATAAGTTAATTTCTTCAAAACAAATTAAAACGAAATACTTTGCAAAGCTTTCGAATTCAATTGACCCTTGCCCAGTGTTCAAAAACATAAGCTGAGAGGGTTTTCTGAACGAATCTTAGAGTTCGAACAGTAAAGGCGATTGCAATCTTCAGCTAGATCGATTCTACGAAGGTAAAAACGAAAACATGGTTTATCCTCCATAACATTCTAGATGCTTATTGACATTATTGAAGTTAATATGCAAACATTCAAACTATAAAAATCATCTTCGCTCTCTCGCTACATTACAACTATTTGATTGCATTCACTATACAAACAAGTCACTGATTATTCGTGTTAATGCTTATTTTTGTCCCTTTTATGATAAACATTTCTTGTTGTGTGCGATTGAAAAATGCTTCATTTTTGTATTGCAAACTGAAATATTGAAAGGTTTATTATTTCTCCTACTATTTACATTATCTGTTTGCTAAAGTGCATTTAACTTGTGTTCCTATTGAATGTTTTGGCCATTTAATGCCTCTGTTCTGACTGTGCTGACTGCGCATGGACTGTTTAAGTATAATTATTACAGGGAACCAGCAAGAAATTTTACATTTTGTTCAAATTGCTATGCACGGATGAAACCCTGTTAGGTGTGCGATCATTGCCGGGGTGTAGATTACTCATGTCGAAAAAAATAACATTTGCGTAAGAGACTGTTTAGCTGGTTGTCCATTCCGCAAAAAGGTATATTCATTTAGCGTATTAAATTAATAACACTGTGATTTATCTGAAAATTTAAAACATGTGGACTCTCGCACATACGACCACGATGTGTTTTTGTTCTCAAGCCGTGTATGCGTGCATTATGTGTGCGGTGCTTGGGCGTGCGCACGTGTGCGTGTGTTGGCGTGCGTATGACGATTGTGCGAATGCGTATTCTGAAGCTGTGCGAAGACTCGGAGTTTGTTCCTGCATCAGTAATAACTTTAGTTTTATTAATTGAAATCGTTATTGGATGGCTTATCTTAGGATAATTAATTTTTACTTGCAAACAGCCATTACTGTCATCACTAAGGAGTAAAAACGTCATTGTCATTGTTCATTGTTCTTAAAAGTTATTCAGCTTTGTTTAGTCAACACAATATCCCTTGATTTTTTGCTTCGCCCAGCTATGTTAATAATCAACGTTATTTGTGACTATCATGCACACGCCAAACGTATTAACGTCTATTTGCTTGTGCACACAAAACTAGCCTGCCTCTAGCGTTAAACTAACTCATAGATAAATACTTTTCTTCAGCAGTTATAATCAGCAGTTAAATAAGTTAACTCATAAGTTGGAGTTTCATAATACAGATATTTCTCGTCCATTCTGTTTATATATTTCAAATTTAATTGTCACTTCTTTTTTGTTTCATGTTTCAACACACTGAGTGCTTATTGTTTCCACGTGTTACCATTCTCAATGTTAATGCATGTACAAGGTTAATTAAACTTTTGATGTACAAACTATAAGGCAATTATATCTAACATAAAATTACATTTAACTAATTAAATTATTTTACTTCCATGCATGATTATGGGATTTAAATTTACCCAGTACTGGAAGGTGCAAGCTAAATCCAACCAAGTAATTGCAACCATTCAGCAACATGTATTGTCTCGCAGACATGTCTTTACATACAATAAGTTCAATATAAGTTTCTGTTTACAGCCCTGTTCGTGAGAATTCGTAGCCGGGGCAAATACATTCTAAATGTTCAGTCAATGCATCCTTTAGAAAGGATAAAAACTGCTTAAATCGTCTGAGAAATGGATCTAAATCTTTATTTATTGGTTGTGCCATTAATTTATTTATCAAAGAACATATGTCTGGAATGGCAAAAGGCTTGCAAAAACAAGTCCATGGGTTTGACTATTGAATTTCAGGCAACTGGAATACATCGTCTTGTCTCCGTTGAATAATTTAAGCTCATTTCACGACATCGTTTAAAAGGAACATTTATGCTCTACGATAAATAACGTAAAGTGCAAAACGAATTTATCCATACTAAGCAATTTTGCGATATCAAACGTTTTTAATGAAAACGTATTATGTTACGGTAATGGTTTTGGTATTGATATTTTTTAACACGTTTTCTTTCTATAGAGACTTGTTGCAAATGATACTTTACTGGATATAATTAAATAATTTATGCACACATATCACCATATATGGATACGTTTAAGATATCAATTAATTGCACCGTGCTGAAGAGATTGGCCGTCTTTTCATAGACTTTCGAAAAGCAGTTAAATTGTAAATTCTTTCGTTTTGGCATAGATGCTATAGACAATAATGTTTGTGGGATAATATCAATTTATAAAAAGGCGAAAATAACCTTGCTAATTATATATAAGCCTCTGCTTAATTTGAGACATGCTAGATTACCTTTGGTTCGATTGAATAAAATAATTACTTATTAAGATACATATTGAAACATTCAGCTGTGTCTTGTATATACACATTTTACCAAAGTTTGTATTGTTTTTTTTTACCGTACGGACTCTTAAAAATGGCCTAAATATAAAAGATATAAACACAATGAATGCATCTGCATACAAAATTAAAGCACAACATTATGGTCAACGACTTGATACGGCAAAACTAAACGGTATGACACACATTTCACACGTGACCAAAATTAATTCCTGAAACATATAAGTGCAACAACAATACTTAACCTATTAGCATTACAATTCAAATTAAATAGCAAGAATAAGAGCACTTTCTAAAAATTAGTTTACCACAAAACTACTCAAAAGTGACATGCTTAAGAATTTAAACTTGCAGAGGCATTGTAAAATTAATTACAAACATTTACCAAGTACGTCCCGCCTTTGATATAAAGAACTGAAGAGGCGCAGCGTCATATAGATTATGTATATTCAGGCGATCCAAACTGATTGTCATGTGGAAGCCGCAATCATGGTTGTAAAAGGCAAAATAACATATTTATATATACAAATCCGTTTACATGAACACAATCCTAGAAAATATAATAGTATATCCACAGTGTATCAAAATCAATATTTAGATTTAGGTAACAATAACTGTGTGTAACCCACTATAAATTCCGCACTAAAAATCACTCTCGGGAGTCCCCGTCCATAAATATTCATTACAAAATTGGGTTTCAGGCCATCTTAATACTATCATTTACTGTTATTGAATAATTCAGCATCATTTTCACCGATGGTTGACAGAAACATGCATTCTGTGTGGCAAATAACAAACAAATGTGACAATAAAAATATTATGTCGTCAAAGTAGTGACATAAACCAAATGCGGAGATATCAGTATTTTTATTTCGTCTTCCTTAGCAATATTCCACACAGTTGATAAATGCTAAAAACAATCATGTTTGTATTGATCTAATATCGTCTGTGTTATGCTTGAATGTTCTATGTGTGATGCTTTTATTTTCGTTATGTGATATTTTTTGCATCGTTTAAGGCGGGTCACTGTTTTTGTTTGTCCTCAGCAATAACTTGCGGAAACGGAATCCTTATTCACCAAGCAAATTAGAATTAAATCTAAGAATGAAGAATATTCTTTAAATTGGAATATTCAAGAATTGCTTTGATTCATCATCATTTTCATGTAGGATTTTTTCTACTAATATAATAACCAGTGGAAGACTGTTTACATTCAAGCGCTGAGTGTATTGTTCATGGTTCCAAGTCTATTCTGTATTCTTAAGTCTTAGAATGGGTTGGTCAACAATTTATCGGAGACATTTCAGTGATTTATTGAAGACATACAGTTTAGTTTAGTTTATTTGATAATACAGTAGACAATAAGCCCATGAGTATACATGAAATGATTAAAGATTGATCTGTGATTGTTTAGAGTTCGATCGTCGACCGATTGGCGATTGGTATGAGACTTATTGAAGATTGATTGGACAATGTTCGGCGATTGACTTGTGATTAGGCGGCATTTGGTTGAACACTGAACGGCAATTGATTAAATACTGATCGGCGATCGATTGGAGACTGATCGGCGATTGATTAGAGACTTATCGGTGATTTATTGGCGACTGATAGACAATTGATTAAAGATTGATCGATGATTGTTTGAGTTTGATCGTCAACTTATTAAAAACCGATTGGCGATTGGTTTGAGACTTATCGAAGATTGATTGGATAATTTTCGGCGATTGACTTGTGACTAGGCGGCATTTGGTTGAACACTGAACGGCGGTTGATTAAATACTGATCGGCGATTGATCAGAGACTTATCGGTAATTTATAAGAGATTGTTAGACAATTGAATAAAGATTGATCGGCGAATGTTTGGAGAACGATCGTCGATTGATTTAAGACCAATTGGTGATTGGTTTGAGACTGATCGAAGAATGATTGGATACTGTTCGGCGATTGTCTCGTGACTAGGCGGCTTTTGGCTGAACACTGAACGGCGGTTGGTTAAGTACTGATCGGCGATTGGTTTTATACTGAAAGGTGATTGATTAGAAACTAATAGGAAATTGATTTGAGCCTAAACGGCGATTGATCGGAGACAAAACGGTGATTGATTGGGGACTAATCGGCGATTAATTGGTGACTGAACGGCGATTGATTTTAGACTGATCGGCGATTTGTTTGTTACTGAACGGCGGTTGACAAGATACTGATCAGCGATTGATTGGTGACTGAACGGCAATTGATTGGTAACTGAATGGCGATTGATTTGAGAATGATTGACGATTGATTGGTGACTGAATGGCGATTGTTGAAGACTTATGACCGATCGGCGGTTGATCAGTGACTGGTGGTCGATTTATTGGAGTTTGATCGACGATTAATCGAAGACCTCCGGCTATCAACAATCACCAACGACTGACAAGAGAATTGTTGGCTATGGTTTGCGATGGAGCACCTTTTTGTACTTGCTCACACATCGATAGAGCATATCTCAAATATTGACATTCGTTAAAGCTTAATTTGGCAACCAAGTTCACCCAACATATTTAGTTTTTGTGATTTGCTGCTCATGAATATGCAATGCAATTATGATTTTTTGTCTCCTACCGGTTTCACCGGAGGGGACTTATGGTCTGTCTGTCTGTCAGTCAGTCACACTTTTCTGGATCCTGCGATAACTTTATAAGTTCTCAATATGTTTTCATGAAACTTGAAACATGTATAGATGGCGATATGGAGATTATGCACGCCATTTCATTTTGTAACTACGTCAAGAATTCTGGTTGTTATGGCAACAAATAGACTATAAATACTGCTGAAAATGGTGTTTTCTGGATCCTGCGATAACGTTTCAAGTTCTTCATATTTTTTCATGAAACTTGAAATATGGATAGATGGCAATATGGACATTATGCACGTCATTTCATTTTGTTCCTACGTCAAAAATTCTGGTTGCTATGGCAACTAATATTAAAAAAATAATTCTGACAATAGTGGAATTTCTGACAATGGTGGAGCAGGTAGGGGACATATATTGCTTGGCAATAGTCATGTATCTAAATATGGTTGTATGTTCATGCTGAATAATGAAGTACTTTTTTCGACGATGTTTGAAAGAAACATGAATGTTGAGATATGTGATTTTCAATTTTCACGCCTACATTGGTCTCGGTTATAACGGTGTCCGATGCGACACTAAATTGACTTGAGCATAATATTTAAAATAACACACAATTGCACATGTATGTGCTTTCTCAGACTATTGATTTTTATTTAGAACGTTTATAAATAAACATGATTTATAAAAAGCCAATATGTTTTGAAACATTGAAAGACATTATGAAGTGACTTTACCAATTGATCTTCTTCAAAGGAAGAAGTGACTCTACCATCTGATTTCTTTCAAACAAATTCAACGATATTTTGATTCAAGTAGGCTGCGACTTCCGTTACTATAATCAACGATATTCTTAAATTAATACTCACAATTTAAGCTACTCAAATATTGGTATACCAAAGACTCAGATTTAATCAAGTACGAAACAAAAATTTGATTGTTAATAAAACACTCTAGCTGAACGGTGGACAGACACAAGGGACAGTAAATACAACTGATCATACATGAAACACAAGCAACGACTTTCGTTGACCGACTCTACTCGGAAGCCTTAAACAGCGAACCTTTTCATTGTCATATACATTAGTTTTAGATGATCAATCATTGATTGACTATTTTATTGTCCACATGGGACATCAAGTAGGCGCCTTATTTCGTGATCAAGGTCTGTTAATGGAGTTGCAGAGATCAGAACCTGTCATTATTCATATGGATCTACACGGTGCATATGTGTGAAATGTTCATTAAATCGTTAAACACATATTCATAATGTAACAGCTATAAAAGACTATCTCTGCATGCGAGATTTACTTTGTGAGGCTGCTTTAAACTTTCCGACGACATAATATCGTACAGACGATGTATCGATATGCAATAGGTAACTGAAAGTATATTATGTACTTTTCAAGCAAACAAATTCATCTCGATGTAATTAGTTTTTAAGCAAATTAAACATAGTGGTTTGTGGGTCTTCTAAATATTTGTCGCTGTTCTGTTCGACCATGATGCAATCATAATAGAATCCATAAACTTATTCTAATAAGTTCATGAAAAGTCTGTGAAGGGAAAATTGTTTACAATATACCAATATTATAAAAACTGTAGTAAAATTGCGTAATATATATTAATAGCAAAACTACAAAGTACATGCATCTTTTGTAATTTTCATAATTTTCCACAAATATACAAGTATTTAATGTGAAACCATATTGTAACCATGATATTTCCCTATTAATTAACAACGCCTATCCAGTCAATAACGATACACCCCTCGCATAAACATTGTAAATGATTGAGATCAGATAGTTTATATATATATATATATATATATATAAATATAAATATAGAAATCATAGAATTGATCATCTATGCTCAAACGTAATTGCATCGTACCTGCAATGATTGAACATTGTCAAGTAATTACTGAATCAATAGATTACGTGCTGGAAATGACTAAATGTATTGCGTGAAGAAAACGAAGAAAGGAATAACAAAGAAACATAGATTGATCATTGTAAAAATAACCAAAAGATACTGTCGAAAAGGGACTACTTCGCTCTTTTCTCAGCAATATCAGTAACGACTTTTTGTTGCACTGGGCAAATATGTTGCACACACATCGATATCATTTTTAAAGCAATGAAAACACCTGCATGCTCTTGCATATATTTGGTTAAATTGTTTGTTATATTACGCTGACTGATTTGTTTAAAAAAAGTAGTGTGCAGTGCTCTTTGAAAAGGATTGATCGTCCCTTCTGCCATTTTACGCTTAATGCTGTGATATATGTGTTACCCTGTAGTATATACACATTTTGCCTATGAATTAAATAAAACTTTGTTCCAAGAACTTTGCCCCTGATCAGGAATTTCATTATTCCTATATTTCACGGTACAATGCCGTTCAGAAGAATTGAACTGAGGACCTTTTTAATGCAGTCTACATTTAATGTTAGAAGACAATGATTGATTCGCTATTTATTGTTCGCATGGGACATAAAGTGAGCGTTTCATTTCGTGATCACAGATAGTAAATTCAGTTATGGTGAGAGAAAATATAGATTCATATCTTAGGTCTCAATCTTTAACTGCTGGACAAATCACTTTTTATAATAGATTAAATGCCGTTGAATCTATAATGGATTTAGCTTTAATTTAATTTAATATTTATTGTGTGTTTGAATTAATTATGCCTTAATGTTCAGAAAAATAACATGGTTAAAACAAAAATAGCATGTGCCTTTATACATTTGTGTTGCGTCTTGTGAGAACGTTGATTCATTTGACTGATCCGTGAACCATGTCCAATTTGATATAAAAACAACGGTAATAAACGAAATTTAAACGCTAAAGTAAATATTCATACAAAAACAAAAATCACAAGTACTGCGCACAATTTGTTTCGTTACAATTATTTGGCCCCAGTACATTTACAGTTCATTTACATCCCATAATCTTTTTTTGTCTGATAAGTTTTTTTAAGTGGTTCTTGCAATGATATTTACAAAAACTACACATTTCGAAAGCCAAACCAATTGTGATATTGTAGTGACTACGAATATATTCAAATTTGCTTTAACAAATGTTATTAAAAATGTAATGTTCGCTGTCAAAGGAAAATATGTACGATTGAGCTAAATTTTAAAATGACATATTCGTGTTAACGGTCTCCCTTGCGTATGCGATGCTTTCTCCAAAACATCTAAATTGTAAAATTGGTTAATCAAAAATAAAATAATCGTTTGCGTCTATATTTTTGTAGGTTCAACGACTGATACCGACTGTATATTTTGCTTTAAGGTCATGCGTACCTTCCAGATGAACTCGTGGAAAATGAATGCAACTAAACATATTAATAACACAACAGCATTCACATTATCACCCAATTAGCACATTGAAGATTAGGCAAATCTATAAGAAAACGTCCACATTCTTAATATACCCACATCGCGAGCGACTGAGCCGAGCAATCACATTTTTGAAGCATAGACGACACTATCGTAAATAATATTTTACTTATTCATCAATTTTGTTGAAATAATACATTGGAAGTTCTCTCATTAAATACCTTACACGCCGTTTACAGCAAGAGTATTAGGAAGAAATATGTTGATGCATGTAGTGATCACGTAAGGATATGTATAGCTTATTGTGTGTCATATACGTTAACTTTAGAATGTGTATTTGAGGAACATAAGAGCTCAACATTCAAATAAATATGCTTAATGCATAATATTAAAAACTCGAAAGATATATATTGCAGCCTTTAAAAAATATGGTTTAAGTTTTTGTAACTATTTTATTATTTTATATTTATTTGCAAAATATTAATACTAATAATCCTAAATGTGTATAAATAGATATATGCGTATAGTAATACAAAACAACATAGACAATAGAATAAGTCAATTTTCATGTCAAACTCTTTACCCAGTGTATCAAGTACATTCAACTTTCTTGGACAATTATTGGAAATGCTAATTATAAACCACAAGCTTTGTGTGTTGTTAAAAATGCCGTATCTGGGATTCATGTTTTCAAGAGAGACATACTTTACGATGTCGTGTCAAGGTTTACTATGAAATGTCGAATTTATTTGAATTTGATATTATAAGTCATGAAAACGTTTAGTTATAAACATAGCATGAATGCCCCTTCGATCCATTTTGTAACCTTGTAAAAATACAATGCCATGTGATTAATACAATACAGAAACCATACAAAAACAGGACTAATTGAAATTAGATTGTGTTGGAAACAGGAGAAATTTGCACACATTATAAGACGGATGCTAAGTTGTTTTTCTGTACTTGAATGTCTAGCTGTCGCACATTTCCATACATTTGATGGATTATTTTTTTCCCATCATATGGGGAATCGGCGGCATCTCTCCTAAATATAGGCGCGTATTGAACAGTGATGAGTATTCCCTTGTTTAAAACATATATTTATCTTAAAACGACGTTTAATATGTCCAATAGTAATGGTTTCCCTACCTGATAAGTATGTGTGCGTTACATGTCTCCAGTGGTATGCGCCTTCCCACGTCAAAAAATATCTCGCTCTTGCTCTTCAATGAGACTTTCGGACAAAACATCACTAATCAAAAATAAATATTTGATTACATGCATAGCAAATCATACTGTTCTGCTAATTGTGGCTGTTTCGTTTGGTTTTATCTTTTCATGGTTTAACTGCTCTTCACGTGTAAAGTCTCGTTCGATTTAAGAGCGCTTGTTATCAGACATCACATGACGAAATGTATTTTAATCTGATAATTCTCAGTTAGATTCCAGGAATAAAGTAAATTCGATTTGACAAACTAGCAAAATCGTGATTAAAATATGAAAATATTAAAACATGTTCAAACACAAAATTTCAAACGTTTACATCAACATACGTTTGTGCATATTGGACGAATCTGTTAAGAGCACCATGGACATCAAATTGTTGACATAGTTCATGACGCTGGTTTCCGTCGTTAACAAAATCTTTAACAGAAAATATCTATAACACCCGAATCATATGCCGTTTTTAGATGTGTGTTGTTGAACTATGAAATACCATACAAAGAAAACGATTTATACCCGTCAATAACAAAACATACTGCATATAGCGAACTTCTCGTCAAATATACAGTTAATGATAGCAGAGTCAATATATGGCTTATTAGTGTAGTATATTTTAGACATTTCAAAATAGTATTGACACGCATTTGGCAAAAGTTATTGTTAATGATGGTTTATGCTTTTGGCTATTATTATAATTTGATGACAGATTTCCCTAAAGGCTATGTTTCCCATCTACCGTAAACTATTGTAGAATCGCTAATAAGAAATTGATTGTGTGAAATGTCTTGAAATCTAGACACTGTTTTATGTCCAGCATATGTTGGTGTTATTAAAGGGTCGAACAAATACATTGACGATGTTCGGTTCGTTGTTTGATCTATATCTATATTCAAGTGGTATGTTGGCATTGAACTGTAAAATGATTGCGAGAAAATTGTTACCCTTATTGGACACGACTTAAAAGTTGTGCGACAGTTAAGCATTGATGACAACTAGGATAACTGAATAAATCACTGTCCCTTAGAATAGATTTTTAATTAATTGAAGAAAGAGTTGCAGAGAGTTTGAAGCAAACATACTTCTGCAGTTCGAATATAGTGTTTAATGTCCATGTATAACCGACACATTCAATGCGCACATTTTTCGAAAAATATTTAAATCAAATGATAATATATTGACACATAAGATTGTATAACAGTCAATAAACACATAAAGCAAAACCTAGCCCACCTATAAAACGTAATTTAAAGATGATTAATATTTAACAAACAACGAACTATTTAAAATATGTCGGCCTATAAGTTTAGCAGAATTTAAAAATTTCCAATTATTGCTTCACTCGACGTTAAATAGGTCGTCCCTAAACGTTTATGTTATCTACCGTTGGTATTCTGTGTACGACGGACTTATTTAAGGTTCTGTGTCACACATGTATAACTGATGATTCGTGTTTAGGAAATGATACGGAAATATGACAAGTATTCTCTATCCCGAATATCACGATGATATTAATGAGCAAAGAAAAGACAACGCTGCCGATGTTAGCTTTCATTTGAAGTAAGCAGTTGTATTTAACCTTGATATCTTTCTTTACATGTCATTTAATGAGAGCAAATCATGATTTAACCTGGTTTCCATGATGTGCTTGTGTAATGCATTTAAGAGCGATAATAAACAGAATAAATCGCTCTCCGTTAGGCAAAGTTTTTAAGTTTGTGTGTACTACTTGCAGACACACATAGTTTGACTTACACGTCGTATATCCTCATTAACAGACGTTTGAATTATGACGGTTTTACATCATCTCTGTATATCTCTACATGACGATGCTCTAAATATTTAACTATACAATCATATGTCTCTTCAACTTGTTAAAAAGAGGTGATGTAGTTAATACTTGTTTCGTTTCATCGTGACTAATGAAGTTTGAATTCTAAGAATACTGTAATTTGGTAGATAATACAGTTTTAATAAATTCGGAATGCTTTCTCTTCATTTTTATTTAATTTGACTTGTGATGTTTAGCGTTAAATGTGTTAATTCATAATTTGAATAAACCATAACCAAGTGTGAGGTATGTGCGTCTTAAAATACCCAATACTATGCTTTGTATTGACTTCCAACGAGATTATCTTTTTTTCAGTCTTCAAATAAGGTACATAAAAGTGATGATGAGAAAGATCACCTGCTGTGGAAATTCAGGTTTACTGTGTTTATTTATGTAACGGCAAATTAATCACACAAAACCTTAAAGACGATTGATTGGAATGCATATTATATCTGGGCTGTAAATAGGATTTCAACTCATAAGCAAAAGACAATGCGTCAATGTACTACCAAAGAGTAACGATTGTTGTTTCAAATGATGCAAATATATACCGTTTGAAAAGCTCATTGTGACGAAATACAATCTAGTAAACTTTATTACAAATATTGCAAAGAAAGTTGTTGGTAGTGGAAAGTACTGAGTTAAAATACATTATTAAAATTGAAAACATGTGCTTCCCAGAATTTTCTAATTAATATATTGTATAATCAAAAACGCATATGTTATGTATGCGCTACAAGGAAACCTGGGTGAGAAAGCGATGACTGTTTGGAAAACACGTACACAATTAACGAATACTTCAAGCAAAGATACAAGCAAAGGGACTGACGAAAGAAACGAAGGAGGAGATTCATTATACTATTCGCTAAATCTTGAAAGTTCTAAAAAAATCAAATTAAGATAATCTTTCGTTTATAAAAATTCTAGTATAATAAACTGTAGCAAAAGACGTGTTTGCCATATTATAAAAATGTGTCTATAAATAAATCCGTTTCTCTCAATTTCAATAGTAACATCGCCATGATAAAGCAATTCAACATTAACGCGAACGGTTAAAGGCTACAAGCACTCAATTTTAGATTATGTTTGTCTGTTTGTTTGTTGCTAATTACATGTCTTTACATGTCGTCTACATTTAACACATATTTTATTGATATCTTGTGCAGACAATTCTAAGTAACATATATATGAGATAATGCAAAACTGGTCACAAACAAATCACATTATTGTAAGATAATAAGTTGTCGTATCTTCCCTATAAACAATGATTTAGAAATAGGTCAAACAAGCTAAGTTAAAATGAAACACATTTTTGTGGCATTATTTGTAATTAGTTTTTGCACATTTCAGACGGTGGTATTGTTTTCCAATACCATGGTCACAATATGTCACAGTCGGCAACTGCTTAGGCCACACGTATTCTCACGTCGCCGGTATTAGAATAACGCCTCAATCGTTTCGACGCTTACGTTAATTGATCTATTGCAGGTAAATTATCGAGGAGATACGCGGGGGTAAGAGGTAATGCATACCACAGTGGAGCAGGTCGCCTCAGAGCTCTGCTTGACTTAAGTGATTCTGACATTAAGCTGTAAAATGATGGAGAGGAAATTGTTGCCATAATTTGACATGACTAAAGTTTTGCGAAATAAATTTAAGCAATGACCATTACTATGATTACTGAATAAAACACAGTCCCATAGGCAAGGATGTGTTAAAGGATTTGATATTAATTGAAGAAAGAGTTGCAGATAGTCAGAGGAAGACATACTTGTGCAGTTCGAGTATAATGTTTAATGTTCATGTATATCCGACACATACAATGCGCATTTAAGATCGTATTACAATAAATGAACACATCAAGCGAACACTACCCCACTGTAGGGTCATTTTTAGTTAATAATTATTTTCAAGTTCTGTAAAAAGTGTATTAAAAGATACTGTTATATAATGCCTCTGTATACTATACAAAATAAATGAGTAGGACCGATGTTCCAATATCATTAACCGTTTAAAAAAACTAAATCAAAAGAAAAACAACTCCAGGAAACCAAAGGAAAACACAACACTTCAACTGTGTAAAAGTTGTACACACGACAAATGTCTGAAATCCAATTGTCAGAAGAGACTGAACGGTTTGTGAAAGAATGCAGTTTTTGTTTGACTACCCATGTGGCATTGGTTGAATGAATGTATTATACAATTGCATTGTGTTGGCATATTCCAGTAAAAAGGCAAACATGCTCATGTCTTCTAGAAATCAACGAAGCTTTGTTCTTATCAAAATTATAGACTTAATTTAAGTTAAGACTTTTTGCCTATTTCATCACCTCGATATATTTGTACATACATGTATTATTGTCTATATCATGGGTATTTAAATGTGACGCTTTTGTACACACATAACATGTTTATTTTTTGTGTACAATAAAAAAATTACTAATTGCGATCATACATTCTTGTGTGCTGTGTTGTTTCACAGGTTACAATATAACAATTCCAGTTTTTGATGGATCGACAGTTAGTCTTGCAAGCTCAATTCCGCCGAGATCGAAATCAATACTTAATATTCAGCCAGAATACATAATGTAATACAGTAAAACAATAGAGAGGTTAAAACATGCTCTTTACAACTCAAGGTACAAAGGAACGAATGGAGCAAACATTAATTCAAAATGGATTGAAATAAATTGAATAAAGTTAATTAGGAAAATGCAATACGTACAATTATTATATTTGTTACAAATGTATTCGACTATCAGGAGGTAGCTAATAATTCTTATTACTGTCGAATGTACTAGCGGAAATATTTTTTGTCAAACGTCGTGAACATATTTCCTTGAACATAACCATTTTTTCACTTGCTCGTGTATGATTAAATCAACGCCACATTTTATCACATTTCCTGTTGTTCACGTGATCCTTTAAGTGACTTAAATTGGTAAAGCGAACTGATGATCCCGTTTTAGAAATTAAGAAACAAAGTATTCTTTGACTATTTCACTATTCACCTCTGCTGTGTGTTCAATAATTACAACTATACAGTTATAGCACACAAAAATCCTAGCTATCATTGGAAACTATTTAATGTCGATTTAGATTCATTTAATCATTTCGAAGCTTGTTAACTAAATATCATTTGTTAAGGCGAATATAATATGCTGATGCGCAAGTTATTGCAACAGACCGACACAACTATAGTTAAACAATATACATCCAACAAAATAATCGAGACTTACGTTGATGAACAGAGTCTTATACAGAGTCGTCTACTTGGTGCTTATTCTCATGCAAACTTGGCCATTCCAATTTATTACCACAATCAAGGTTTATGTTGCTGCCTTTGGAAATGCCTTCGTAGGGCTATTCGACCTAAGCTTATTGTCGTAGCAGAAATTCCCTATCACGATTGCGATTTTTGTTATGAACTCTCTCGATAGCGTGACGCTAACCGTTATCAGCTCTGTCGATTCTATATCATGGCCAAGATAAATACACAACTGTTTATGTTCGGATTGATCTTATTTTCTTTTTGTTGGCGTGTTTGCATTACAAGTATATTGTCAGCGCGAAAATATCAGTTTGGTGATAGGCGGTTGTAATAGAATATTGTGTATGCTACTTCCGATATGGAATAATTCACGAAATGGTTAAAGGAGCTCATATTTAATTTCAATTAATTAAGCCTTGAAGTTTGCAAAGAAGCATAATAAGTGACAGTTTCATCACTAACCGATATAGATCAATTGAATAACAATATAGCTGTGGAAGGTTTTTTCATTAGAAGTGACTGCGAGTGCCTTTATTCATATATTGGAAAATTGAATAGTTTATTATGTTCAAGATATTGTGTACACTCGTTGACCTGATTTTTTTTAATGTGACCACCTGTTTTGTTAAAAGCGGAATTTTTCAAAAGTTTCTTGAGTATGCAACAACAATATTAGCGGATGTGTTATTATTACAATCACATTTCATGACAGCATAATTAGTTTGCGAGCCATATATATTGGTCAACTTCATTACAGTGAGGGGCAATTATTCGGTAGCTGTTTACATATATCGCCTTTAAGGAAGCTACTGTTTTAATTCTTCGTTTTTTAGTTTTAATCACGAGGAAAGTCGAAGGATGGGCGAACATCAATGAGGTCCATGTTAAATATATCGAATAATATCACGCAGTATTTACGAGTCAGAGTGATTTTAATTAGTCCTCATTGGTGAAAAACAACAGCACCAACAACAGTAAATAATTGAATATGGTGCTATACAAATAGCCAACAATGTTCAGTGATGTTTTCTAAGTTGCTCCAGGTAATTTTCTTTATTGAATAAAAACGGATTGAAACAATTACGTAATTAAATCAGAACATAATGGTTACCGAGTTTGCAAGATACGAAAACCGAAGATAGGTTTACTAAAATTAAAGCATTTAGCTTTATTGATTTTCGTTTGTAAATTTTTCTCTAGACGCAAGTAATTTTGTGAATTGCTCATGTAAATGCTTTGACCGCATGACCATATGGTTGACTTCTGTTCTTTAGTACTAATTCTAAAGTTGGCACATATGCGTGGGACAGAATAGAAATCAAGAAGTGTAATGTTTGCGAGTGAGCTTGTGAGCTAAAGATATCGCGTTATTGTGAAATAGGTGTGGAATACAACTAATATGTAGGGGTGTATTATTTCAATTATTGCTTGTACGTTTCCATTAATTTTAGTAGTGATCCGTATACGATTTTAGTCGATTGGGGATAGAAATAATATATAAGCTGTGGTGGGAGGGTATATTCGTTTTACATGCGGCTTGGGACATTGGTTAGAGGACTCTCTAGTTCTGGTGTAGTACGTATCGGTATTCATAGAGCAAGCGATGTTGATATATCACGTTGATGGATAAATGTGTCTGGGGAAAGAATGTCTAGTGGACTATAGTGTAACGTACTGGAATGTAATTGGATACACTACCATCGAATGGATTTCTCGATCAAGTATTGTGTCAACTGTTATTTACTTATTTTACGTTTTATGCATTTTCTGTGCGGATCATTCCATAAAGTGTTCAGCTGATATTGCGATAAATCGTAGTATTTATCTTACTTTTGTTTCTAAGTGAAGAATGAAAAATACACTTTAATTAAAAGTACGAAACTTTTGATTACATCTATTAATAATGTTTACGAATTAATTACGGATTAACCATCTGGCACGTGCTGAAGAGCGCGGCGATGCTCGAGGGAAGTGTGCATTTGTCCGATATTCATGCTCTTGAGGTGGTGCGTGCCAGTGTTTCAGCTGTCGCCGAGGATGTTATGCTGCGGGAGGGGAGGAGAGGTACGTTTAATTTGTGCATTAATTATTGCCTCATTACACGAACTATGTAATAATCAGGCACAGTTTTCGTTTTAGTGCATAACATTATTTCAGTAGTCTAATTTACCTTGACAATGCCTGCTCATTTGATTTTCACTTATACACATATTTTAATCTTCATCATAACAATTAAATGTCTTTCTAAAATTATTGTATAGAGGCACACTGCCGTTGTTTTTGCGTAGCAACATTTACTGAAATCCGATTCACCTATTATCGCCTTAGTTAATATTATAGTCACTTATGATACACTCTACCGAGCGTACACATCCGTAAAGAAAAAACATATTTCCTATGTAAAAGAAACCATAAAGCAAGCATCTGTTGACGGATCGTCTATCTCTTCACAAGCATAACGCCATCAGATATCATATCAATATTTGATGGGGAGAGTGCATATCACACTGGCTAAAATATGTGAACGTTTTGCTACTGTCATCTGTAAGTGCCATTTTACTCGCTAAACGCGTTTATAAAGCCGGTTTTATTCCGGTCAATAAAATAACAACCATGTTGAGGATATTATCAGCAATTATCAAAGGTCTCGTCGCAAGTATAGCGTATAGCATAATTGTCGAATAATGGCATATAAGAGAAGATGAATTTAGACATTTCAATTTCATACCTTCACTCACAGTTAGTAAGACTGTTTGTCAATAATGTCCTATGTTATTGGCTGTGGAAATTCTGTGGTCGACGCATTCCTTCAAGGTTATGGATCCCAGTAGGTCTACTATGGAATCGATTAGCAGAAAACCGATTGTGTTCAAATACTCACAATTGTAACATTAATTCTGTATCACGAATACGGCGATTTGATCACGGAGTAAAGAAACGATATATATATTCGGTTGATTATTAGATTCATATTTTTTATAATATTATAGCAAAATATTTAAAAAACAACAACAACAACCAAACTAAAACAAGTATTTTAATGTAAACAAGTTTAGGTTTAGTAAATATTGTTTACGATTTCTAAACTCATAAGTCATGTTATTTTTAGAACTGTTTTTGTTGCGATCCAGTATGCCAAGCGTTAATGATCGTTAATAGGTTCTGAAAAACGACGCCGCCATATATGAGATCAATACTTTATATGAAGAGTGTGGCTGGCACTGATGCCAAGCTAATAGAAATAATGTAATGTGTTTGACATTGGTCATACTGCTTAAAGGGACGGACGGTGTGAAACAAATATCATATGTATCTTCAAAATGATACGTTTATTGCTGATAAGTGTAAATACTAAACTGTGTTGCACTTATTTGTATTACATATTTCTTGATCAATTAATTTAAATACCAAAGTTTTTGCTATGCAAAGAATTAAAGAAAAGCGTACTTTCTTTTACCTTAAAATACTAAGCAACAATTTCCAGTCATGACAATGGTCCTAAAATGTCACGTAGAGCTGCTTTCACCACAGGGATTCCAGCGTCAGTATATTATATCACTCATCATAGCTACAGTTCTCCTTCGTTCCCCAACTCCTCCATATTCCTTTCAGAACAACTAAACACACCCGTTTTCAGCAGTTTTCTTGCAGATCCGTTCTTTGTAGTTTTCATCATTAACCTCCGATGTTTACTCTATTACAAGAATCTTGTAATATTGGAACAGCATGTTTTCAACAAATATACAAGTTAAATATATTCAATGATTTTGCATATGACGTAAAAATGCAACGTGGGCGTGGTGCATATCATATAGCCGATGCAAGAAAACAATTGAAATCTATTTATCAAATGCTGCGTTGATGCACATGATGTAACAATGAGTTGACAACTCACAAATATTGCAATCTATTAATACGATACATTTCGGAAACAACCGTACGTAAATGGTTTTTAATGTTATTGCCTGTATAAATGGAATTGTTGGCTACTGTTATCTGAACTCAACGTCATAGCTGATTCGCTTACTGTAAGTGTTATTTATGTGTGGCATATTCCATAAATTAAGATAATTAACCGGTATATTCGACACATTGACGCTTGAAGCGTTAATTAAGTATTTGAACTAGCATACGTAAAAAATAAGCTGTTTGAGCAAAGGTACATATGCTATGGTTTGTGATCGATTTCAGGTTAACTCTGGCAATCGGATATACTTTAACCTGTTTAAACACCACTTTTTTGCATCTATTATTCCATGGATATGACCTCAGCTTAAAACCGTTTCTGATGATTATGGGTATGTCGTATTAAGTGTTCAGGATTATTAAACAATACAGGTTTGGTATATTAAAAGTCCAATATTATAAAAACACAAAAGGTCTATTTTATTTCTTATAATACAAGACAATCGGGTGATTACAGGAATTGTTCTCCTGTTTTCTGTAATTTCATTCTTGCTTCATGATTACTCTTTCGATAGCCTATACAAAACGTCCACAAACTATCGGTTCCGTATACCAACCTACGACATAACAACATCGCCGATGTTCGTCTTAATCTAACATTCTGTTTGTTGACGGGTTTGCATCAAATTGTCAACCGAGGAAAATATTCGTTTGAGGAATAACGGTTATGCTTTTTCGTATTTTGCATTGGCGCAGACGAGGTATCTAAAAATAGCCGAGTGTTAATCTTTACAACACCCAACAGCGTCATTAAGGCAAGTCACGGATGATGAAATTATTATTGTGCATGTAGTTTGATTTTCAAACACGACAGAAGCATGTATAGATTATCTATAATATAAGACAAATGAAGTATTGATATATAATGAAATTTTCATTATTGCAATAGAAATTGAAATGCCTGTAATATAATATTGAGTTATGTTGTTTTTTGTGAATAGGAGGAGAGAACTATGAATTTCCTGAAAAGCGTATGCCATTGTGTCGACGAGCTATTACGAAAGAAACGTAACGTCAGAAAATTCCGTCTCGGAAAATAAAAGAAAACGTTCAAATGATAACACATAACATATAGTCATGAGTAAATAACAGTTGACTCGGTTTACTTGATATTTGCACAGGCCTCTTGATTATGGATAAGATATGTGATATTTGTACAAGGTGATGAAACATACGTTTTATCATGTAAGCAGGGATACTTATTTAATGCAAAATATCTAGACAAACATTGTCGGTTGTATCATTTGTTAACAACTGTGCTGTATGGGATACAAAACAACAAGAAAGCAATTCAATCTAGAGTTGTAAAATATGCCTGTAAAAATCTTTGCTATTTTACGCGGTTCTGGTAAATTGCCTAATGGAATCAAATAATCAAATAAATATTCATTAAAGCAGCCTCACAGAAGAGTGTGTTATAAAGGCTGTAGAAATGTTGAATTTTTTAGGACTTTCTATACTTTCATTTTTCTTAAGCAATTACTGCTCAAAACAACACCATTTATTTATGTATACGTTCAATTAAGATTAATAAAACTACCAAAATAAAGCTATTGAATAATTAACGTAGCAAATGTAATCATTAATGAACACTTTTTTTCTTGAGGCTAATTCTTGATAGTTTCTTGCAGAAAATTAATTTGACCGATTTTCCAAAGAAATGTGTGATTTTGTCTTACTTGCACATGGTAGGAAATGAACGAATGACCAGAATATTGACTTTCTTTCTCTCCTACGACTGAGAATAATGTTATATAAGTGGGATAGAAAAGAAATTCAGAACTAGGTTGTTTGCGATTGAGCTAGTGTTGTCGTGAAACTGAGCATGAGATGTGGAAACGAACTCGGCTTATAAAAGGCTATAGGCAACATTTGTTGGGGCAGGGACATTATTTTATAATATACGTTTCCATGAACGTATAAAGTATCCAAATATGATTTATATTGTTCATGGACATTGTCATCGAACTTACACGTTTCTTATAAATACTTAATATTCGTGTGTATGTATATATTCCTCATACATTTCGGTGTTAAATAAGACTAAGGTCTCACTAGATATTATAATGTCATATAGAAACACACGGCATTCACGGTTCGAATTTACAAGTGTGACCTTGTCTGCAGACAATACGAGTCGTGAAATAGAGAGTGCACTATTAGAATGATAAAGGAAATACTACCATCTTGATTGCTATTAGAGTGGTTAATGACTTGCTCCACGTTGCATTGAGAAAACTATGTGGATGTAGTATTTATAATACAATGTCTTCAGCTGATACATAGATGATATGGAATACAAAATAAAATGTAATCTGTTATTTCACATTCAATAACTAACACTCACGTGTAATGTACCAATCTGTGATTCGAAGAAATGCATTTTGTCCATGATGCATATTATGCTGATTATCTGTATATGAAGTGATGATAAATCAACTCACTTGATCATGTGAGCACGGAAAATGTATGTGTTAAAGTACGCGGTGATGCTCGAGGAACGTGTGCACGTGCCCGTTATTCATGCTCCTGAGGTGGTGTGGCTCAGTGTTTAAGCTGTCGTCGAGGATGTTATGTTATGGGAGGGGTGCAGAAGTACGTTCACATGTATATTGCATATAATACAAGTATGTAAGTTAGGCTCAAGTGTATTGCATAAATACAAGTATGCAAGTTAGGCTCAAGTATATCGCATAAAATACATGTATATACGTTAGGCTCAATGGGTTCATCGCTCATCGTTATTTGTCTTGTTAAACGGCATACAAATTTCTGTAGAAATTATTTTGTGTAATGGCTGTATTTCAGCAGTGTTGATTACTAGTAAGTATTTTACTGTAAGCATTTAACAAATATAATTTCAGAAACAGTTCATAAGGCTGGACGATTGTATCCACTTTCCGATAATTTAGTTACTTTAGTGTACAAACTAGGACAATCTAAATATAACTTGCGGCGTTGAAGTTCTACTCATTATATCTATATATGTATTATATTTGTATTGCCGATATGATGATTGAATTGATCACAATGTTGACATAATATATTGAAAATAAGAAATAACAAATTAAACCGATCAGAAAATAGACACTGATTAAATGATTGTTTACAAACGAAATCCAAAGCAAATATGTTTTCATTTAACAAAAATCAAATTATTTGTACATGAAAAATTACACAAATTATACATCCTTAAAAGTACCGTATATACAAATCGTACTAGTTTGTACTAGTGACTGCATCAAAGATGTACAACCAAACAATTCATACAACATCGATTACAGACGGTTAGGTAAATATATGTGATTTCTTAACATACTTTTTTTAATTTCAACGATTTGTGGTAATGGTGCCATAATAATGACAGATATAATTCAGTTCTACATAAATAAGTGACAACACAGACATATTTATCGAGGCAAACACAGATGCACGGCAATTCATGCTGTTTTAGCTGTATCTAAAGTACTCTATAAGATTTTTAATGACAAGACTAGCAAAAGATGCAGGATCATTAAGTTACATTTTCGTATAAAACACATAGAGAAAAAATATTGTTATTGCGTTATGAAATTACAATCAATATACTCATACACAAGAAAATGATGCAGTACAAGTTGCTCCCCATTACAATAAAATTGAAAATATAAAGGAACAAACCAACAAACACACTTAATAGCTTTTTGCCGCGATTCTGGAAACACTTTTCGAGTAATCAATTGTACATGCATGGAATAAAAGCTTTGGGGAGTATGTTTAAGAAATTATTAATAATATTGTAACATGAGGAAATATTTTTTTAACGTTTTTATCAAGCAGAACACCAACATATGCTACACAATATCTTACAATTTATCAGTGTTGGAATATGATTGATCTCAGTTATCCTTGCTAGTTTTAAATATAAGCAATACAATAGCAAACATACATTTTATGATATTAAGTAACAACTCAACACTCTTACTGTTTAACCTCACGATTTCTCGATGTCAGACGAACTGATGGTCAAATTTGATGAAGGAAGTTACATATTTGCCTAACTCGAACAACTATAGTCATTCCGTGTTAATAACTGAGCACAAAAGGCTGCCCAAAATACATGAGAATGACATAAAGTTATAAAACATATTTTTAGGAGCTGAATTTTATATGCGTTGATATTTGTAATGTATTTATCTATTGATTAATAATATACTTTTGTTAACAACGACGTGTGTTATAAAATATACTTGATGTGTTCTTGTTACCTTCCAAATATATTAGTAACAAATACATTAGAAAAGTTGATGGCGATGGATAAATGATTGTGATAAGTATCTTTGTCTGTGGGTTACGTTCTCATGGCAACGTGGTTTAATATAGTGGATAAAAGACTGTGTGTCTTTCGTGATCCAGTCAACCTGCTATTAATTATTTTATATCCCAAAATGTTTATCAGGAAAAAGATGGTTTATAATTTATTACAGGAATGGTCGCTTTCAGCGAATAGTTATATTAACTAAGACTAACGCAACCGTATATGCTTTCACACTCTCCATATTAAATGCCTTACGTGCGAAGGCAAAACGCGTCAAATCAATTCAGAACGGACAATCAAGCTGGGGCGTGCGGCCACGTTAGAGGTACGTGTGCACGTACCCGTTATTCCTGCTGATGATGTGGTGTGGTTCAGTGTTCAAGCTGTCGCAGAGGATGTTATGTTTTGGATGGGGCGATTAGATATTTTCATATAACACCAGGCTCACACAAATCATATACACTTGATAGTACTTTAAGAGCTATTAATTATTACGTTCATAGTACTAATGCTTACTTTATAAAGTTGTTCATGGTAAAGACTGCATACACGTTCGTGAAAATATAATTTTTATGTGATCACGTGGTGAAATCAATCAAGTATTATTATTTTTTCATTGTAATTGATATCGAGCTACTTTGATCATTTAGTAACACACCTGGTGGTTTTCAATATATGTTTTCAAACTATATTCATTATAACTTTGTTTTACTCGCATTCAAAGTGTAGCGCTCATTTCATCTATTGTTTTTTGATAATACTCACTGCAATATTCAATTAAATAATAACTGAAGTATTTTATGCATAACTTTTGTTACTAACGTACGTGTTATTTGGTTAAAAACCGTCAGACGATATAACTTCGAAAGGGAAGAAATATCCATAGTCATATATTAAAATTGCAAGAAATACCCATATTATCCATGGATCAATTTCATTTTAGTCACACATCTGCGTATGCATCTGAATACGTAGTACATGCAATTGCTTTAATGTCTTTTTCAAAGTGAGATATAAATATAATAATAATAAAAAGTTTCTTTAAGCAATTTACGAGAAAGGACGTGCTCACTAAGCTACATGTATTACAACAGGGTTCGTTTATATAACATCGTCTGCTTCCTATGGAACTATGTATTTTTCTCGAATGAGACACGCAAACTTCCGCAAGGCAAAAACGACGTGTTCATTATGGATGACATGCGACTGATAGTGTAGCAATATTTGTTTTAAATAACTCTAACAAGAGTATTTTCAATGTAAAAGAAAATTCCCATCCTCTGAAATTACTTATCTAGTATCGAAATAAGTACAATGTTTTGTCTCTGACTTTCAAAGCTGTTTAAAATTGAATATGCATGTGAACGAGTATATGTACGCAAGTCATTTAAGCGTACATGGAAAAAGGAACAAAAAGAACATTATTTATTTTTTTTACCGGAATAGCTAACCTTAATTTTTCGAAACGTACAAAGTCTTGGTAAATAAAAAAAGGACAATGTTACAAACATATTAATACTAAATGACTGTCAATGTTAGTAAAGCACATGCTGTTGATTGGAAAACTCTTTTACCCTTATTTCACCCGCATACAAGGGCATATTGTAATGGTATAGCCTGTGTTAATATTGATAGTTACATATTTCGCATACTATGAAATAAAGTGTCTAACCGGAGGTAACTGTTTATTCTACGACCAACCATGTTCTTCTCCTTCAATTCGGATGGCTGTCCGTAACTTACATAAATATGTGTCCGTACAGAGTAACGAGTATATTAAATAACTACAATATGATTAACTAGCCCATGAAAATAGTCTGTTTTCAAGAAATTCCTTGATGTGGCTAAATTTTTTTTAACGGCTAAACCCAACGAACAAACACTGAAAATTAATTAACCCCTTTATTTACATGCATTGTATATATGGTTTATTTGTAACGATAAAAACCTTACACATTAGCAACAGTCTCTAAATGTTTTCCTTGATATTGATCATTGAACGGACAACAGCGTTATGTTAATATGATACTTTTTATAATAACCGCGCAGCTAATTTTTATTACAAACAATATAATCAATTTCCTTAATACACATGTACACATGTACATATGTCTCAAACATTACGGTTGCTGTCATAGTTTGTAGTGGAGAACTATTCCTTGTTTAATAAAGCCATTTCCCGTTTCAAAAGTTCATCCATTTCACAAAACAACGACTACACAATCCTGATTTATACCAATCAAATGCATCCATGATGTTGATGTCAAAACCAATTACCGAAGGGTGCATCGCCCGTTTCGCCTATGCCATTAGCGCCCAGAATTTAGACATTTCAATTAATTCCTACAAGCAAAGTGGGAATTGTCATTAATGATGGTTAATGTCTCTGACTGAAGAAATTTCTTAGCCCACCATTTCGAAAATATCTTTATGTCTGAGTTAATATTCCGTTTATTGCAATAGGTTTAAAATATTTTGGTTGTTAGGGTTAGCATTTAAGACCAAAATCAAAAGATAAATGTATGTCGGAATCGCCAAATATCGTAAAAGGATATACACAATTTAAGTATTGCAAGTTAATTTTGGACGCACGCTAGATTTCTTTTTATAAGATTGTTTTCTATTCATTTTTTAAAAGCAAAGTATGTTAAATATTTAACGACATAGACTTCTATTTTTTGTTAAACATGAAACGGTATAAAATGGCAGCATTAAGTTGTCTCATCAATAAAAAAGTGGTTTTCCTCTAGTTGTTTTGAAACGATCTGCAATAAATATACTTGAAGATTAACGTATATAAGCAGATTTGCTTCTGACTATGAATTTTACCCACGGGGTTCGATGCATTTTATATAAGCAGATTTGCTTCTGACTGAGAATTTTCCCAACTTGGTTCTAAAAAGGCAGAGTTTATTTTCGGTATGAAGTGCATGAAGTTTAAACAAAAACACATTTACAAAAGGAAAGGCAACATGTTTTGGTCCAGATTATATTAAGAAGAAACTCAGATTGGCAATATATGAATCGTTGAATGGGATTGTGAGAGAGGTTCAGTGAATATAAGCTCACTATTTTTATTCTTTTCGATCGCCTGTGATATTATCAAAAAGAAATACAATATTTTTTTGTTATTTTGAATCCTCTTGCTTTGTCCATATCTGCTTTGGCAAAAATCCTCCGACAACTAATTCATTTGTTGTTGTCTGATGGTTAAAAAAAGATTAGTAGCTTGGTGTCCGGCAAAGTATTTCAATAGATGCCCAAGGCTATAAACATTTGTAGATACTAACTTTCCCATTAGAGCCTTTTATGTAAGTAATTAGTATTGCATTTAACATGTTTAAGTTAACTTAGCTGAAATCTATTGCGGATCGGAATTGAATTGTTCATCAATTGGCGAAAGACAATGCGTCAGTGCGATATTACAAGTATATCGAAATGAAATCTCAGTCAACCTCACACATAAATCGACAAGTACATTACTTAGTTAAATCGTGAAGACCTTGTCTTTCGAAGCCACTGTCAGCGTTCTGACTAGTTTATGAATGAGTGAAACGACTAAATGTTGTGTTTTTTGTATTAAAACAAACTATGGGAAGTGATTCGTTAGTATATGTAATAAGATCCACACGAGGAATCACTTGATATGAAGCAAATTTAACATACTGATTTTTACATTTCAGAGCTGTGTTGACAAAATTACTGTGACAAAAATAAGTGTTAGCAAAGATCTTCTATCCTATGTCCATGAACATTCCGAGCAATTCTCTTTAAAGGATCATGTGTGGTTTGGTAAAGTAGAAAAGAACTTGCGAGTGTTTTTTTTTTAGAAGTAGATTGATATAATACGTTTGTTACAGTTAATATCAATTTGGTTAAGTCCACAATTTTTGGTCGCAATAATACTGTGTGCCATTTAGGGACAAGATTGGTGTACGTTTTTATGCAGGAAAATGAGCACGTCCAAAATTTAGAAATTTTACATATAAACCATCTTTGCAGTTGAAGATACATATGAGGAGTAGTCGTCTTGGATTATTATGTTATGATTTTTATATGAATTGGAGATACTACTAAAGGATTGTCAAACTGACCCATGCCGATGCGCGCGGCGATGCACGAGGAACGAATCTGCGTGTCAGTATTGCTGCTGTTGCCGAGAAAGTTGCGAGAAGCGCAGACAAATAGGCTCGTATCACATATATGGTTCCTAAAAATCACTATGATATACGATACGTTTGTCCTATTATTGTAACAGTAGTATATCTTGGCATAGATATTAAGTACCGAGTGAAACTTGACACATCTCTATGAGTGTATGCATGTTCCCGTTCTTGTTTAAAATAAGGCATTTTTCAGATGTGTATGCTGTAAGGATATCAATGAGACACAATAAATTAAACAAAGTTATAGCACAGACGTTTGAGGATTATCCTTATATCCTTTAGTTTAATAATATTCGTGTTCAATTATCAATCCGTATATAATGTTGGATTGTAAAACATATGTGTGAAACAACTTGAGTTATTTTCTGAAGTTAGAATAGTGTATCTCGTTGATTTCGTTTTTGAATTTAACACATGAAGTTAAGATTTTGCTCAGAAATATACATTTATACATGTTGTTTGTATAAAATGCTACATTATTCACATAAAAAAAGCTACAATTTGCAAACCTCGTTTTTAAACAGCATGTCTGTATTAATTAGTCTACTAGATGATGGAATGTAATGTTGAATGCCTTACTTGAGTTGAAATTGTGTGGAAGTCAGTACACAAACGTCAGATTAACGTAAACGTAGTTGAATAAACGGGGTAAGATGCTATGCAATTCGTGTGACCTTTTTAATGCATCCACACAACTTGTTATGGTCTTCAAAAAGGCTGAACTTCAATATTTTGATATCGTTACTGTTTTGATGATAACATATGAACTAAAATCAATAATTATCTGGTACACGAGCGAAGTAATTATGTCATTATTCAGGCCCAGACGCATTTACTTAGTATTGACAATATCACGTGTACTTCGATACGTTCTATATTTATTTTGTAAAATATAACCAATTCATATATGCTATCGAAACAACGTACGGGATATTGACAAGAAACCTCAACATTATTTGGTAAGCATATGCTATAATATTTAAGTCTATGGTTTAGGAATTCCTGGATCAAGTAATCCACGACGACGACAAACCCGTATGTAACATAATTTCGACAGAATATTTTGCAAAGACAAACTAAAGCATATTAACGAACGATATTATACGCAAAAACATGTTGCTTCTATTTGTATGATTAATTGTTGGTTTGCGAACATTTACTCATAAATCAGGCTAAAGCAAATTTCCGTGGAGTCTCATGAAATTGTATTTTTTACATCTTTTTCATCGAATAGCATTTTACCCGCTGGTAATAATACGTCAATGTTGACATAGTTCACATGTTTAAAATGTGCTATGTTGGTTGTTGACGGATGTTGGAAGTTTCCCAGCAAGACAACACCATCAGATATGAAATCAATACGTGATGTGCAAGGTGCATGCAATCAAGTGGTAACTGAATTGATGTGAACAAATACTGCATGACAATGAAAATATGACAAGAATGTGGATTTGTGTAGAAAAATGGTAATTAAACATCTCAAATGCGTTTAAAAATCAGCTTGCCTATTTTTATAACAATTCAATTGATACAAAATATTTCAAAATTCTTCTTGTATGTTATAATTTAAATTAATTTATTTGACATTAAAACAGGATGCTTTAATTGATTTTTGTTCACATAATATAATTAGGAGCCATTTAAGGCAAATAAAAAGTACTTGTATTTTGGATACCATTTGCAAACTATTTGAAGCATGAATGCTTTCCGTCATCAAAGCAGTTTTAAAAAAGCATCGTAACAATCGTTCACTTCACATGTGTGAGCCCCTCCCGTTTTACGGTATCTTAAAAGGGAACGACTAAAACCTGTTTTGAGATAGATCAGTTGCACATGTAATTGTTTTTTAAATAAGTTATCTTGGGCTAGATTCTTTAGTCTAGCGTAATAAATAACCAAGTCATTAGTGTCGATGGCGCTTCATTTTTTAAAAGATATAAGAAATTATCAATATTGCCTAAAATACTTGTAATGACTGGTATTCAATGTTGTAAAATGTTATTGCCTAACTGAATGACGTGGTCAATAGAATATTCTGGTGTTTTTGTTGTATGGTTCATCGTTTATTATCTTTTATCATTAAACCGACAATTTATATTATCATTATATTGACACTCTAAATACAGTGACAATAATCCCGGCTCTGCCATTCTGACACAATTCTGACAATCATGAAATTATATTTTGTTTGTGCAAATGACTTGACAAAAAATGAAAGAAGAAATGTTTTAGTTATTAATCCACATTGGACTGCACATATGTATATAAATATATAAGACATAAGTACAAGTCAAACCTGAATTCAGCGGTCAGTCAAGGGAAATGATCAAAGTGACCGTTGTCCACGGGTGACCGTTGAATTCGGATCACAATTTTAAGAAGGTTGGTAGTATTACTACGTCGTTACCCCACCCAGTCGTTTGCATACAGTGTAAAACAAATGCTCATTGCATTAACAAATCATAATAACAGCATTAACTTACGCGTGTACATTGAATAATAGAGAATAATATCTTTTAGATTGATTTAATTTCATATTGTTAAATTAAACAATGACTTTATCAACGCTGGTATAATTGTTTACTCATGCATCTCATTCATTCAGTAAATAAAGCTTTTCACGTTCCGTTGACGTCACGTCCGTAAAAGTCTAAAAAGCGGATTCGGTGTCATAAACCGATAGTACGGTGTAATTGTACCGTTCAAATTCAAAGAAATAGCGGTCATTTAATTTTGCGATAATTACTTTCAACAAGTCATAAACTCTGATATGTTTTCTTTTGAAAATACCCCCACAATTATCCCCGGAAAAGGAACCTTCTCAACACCTTATAAGCTGTTTACACGCAGCGGGCCGCTTTTATAATATCATAGACAATTACCGCTTTCAGACGCTTTAAACGCAAAATAGACGGACAAATAATGTGCTGTGTTTTTAATTTTCGCGACTCGAGACGACTGACGCGTGACCGTTGATTTCAGGTCAAACATGAATTTCGGAGTGGAATATAGTGGCCGTTGGCCGTTATGGTCAGGTGGCCGTTAAATTTAAGTGTAATATAAGAGTGTTTTTCGTCGGGGGGATTCCAGACTGACCGTTGTCTGCAGGTGACCGGTAAATTCAGGTGGCCGTTAGGTCAGTTTCGACTGTATACGATAATAAGGCTTAGAACTATATTTCCCATCTATCACATACAATTATGTGAATTTTAGTTGCTCTTACAGAAACAACAATAATGTAACCTTGTATCGACATAAATAAAACACAGCGAGAACAACACAATTTGTGTAATAGGATTTAAAGATTTTGTATATTCAAATTTAACTATTTGAATGAAAAGAAGGAACAAAATAAGGTATAAAATAAAGTTTTTTTAATTGCGATATGTGAAGAGCGATGGCAGGTGTAATGTTTATGTGAAAAGTTCATACATTATGTAACTAACCACACACTATATATATATGTTGAAAAGGCTTAAAGTTCCGAGTACATTTTAAGATGCGTATATATAATTAACGTTAACATTTTATTGTCTCATCTTTAATCATCTTAAATCAACACCTGAATTTAAAGTTAAGTTAAATAAAATATGAAAATATTAATGGTACCATAAATAAAATAAGGTTCACCTTAAAAAAATGCCCAATTCCGGTCACCAATAACTACACATGTACTCCTGTTTGTGCCACAACGTCAGCATGTGTCATATGAAACAATCTGCACACAAATTGAGGATTCCCAACAGTGTTGATATCTTTAATACACGAATGAGTTTCCGAATCTATTGAAACTTATTTGTTTCTGTCTTTAACTTGAATTTCGATGATCGTTTGGTATAATTTCTTCTGAAATTTTATACTAGTTTACCAATCGTCAACATATTATCTATTTTGATTTTTTCCAAGAGAGATAGTAAACTTGCTCTACACGTCATATCCTTTAAAATGATGCTGACATTTTTCAGCTATTTTATCGACACAACAATTTACGATGAACGCTTAGGTCAAATTATGTACACGTAACATAAACAAAGGCTTCTTCATTATAAGTCTAACAAATAAAGTTCTTTATATGACATCTCCACATTGTTTTGTTTGACCGACGCACGATAAATCGAAATTTATTTGCAGGAAGGACTTTTGCTTCACGATTATGTAATAACTTACGCTCGTTTGTCATTGACGGCTTGGGTACTACTTCAATGTCCCGGGTACTCTAAACTATACGTTAATGTACCCAGGGTACGGAAAACATACTTAAACGTACCCGGGAATTATAACGCTCAATTGGTCGCTGTCGGCTTTAAAATAATAATAATGATGTTTATATTGATGCCAATATTCTGTAAAGGGGCCTCAATATTATCAAAACTCCTACTAAAAAAGCATGTTGTTGCAGGTTTGGTTTAAAGATAATGTTTCGTATTTTGCAGCGCGTTTTACGACACCGGACTTTTGGCGGGAATAGAATTCGGATACAGTCTAAATCGGCCGGGTACGTGTCAATATATTTTCCGTAACCGGGGTACATTTAAGTAGACTTAAGAGTACCAGGGATACATTTAAGTAGAACCCGAGCTGACATGAGTAATCTTTAAATCAGAACATTTACTCTTAATTTGTTAAATGTATTGTTATTTTTTCCCTCAGCACTAAAACTTATCACAATTAATAAAATATCCTGTAGAAAACATTATGTTTTGGCGTGCAAATTTACTCCGAACTGATTATAATCAAATAACGTAAAAATATTGTTAAGTCAGGTTTAGGAAAATTGCACAAATTTGAGATCAATTATCTAAAATAGCATCATTGAAGAACTAATCCTGGAAAATACAGAAACTAGAGGCCTTATATAGTGAACCGTGTGCCGCAGATTATTAGGGTTTTGCAACATAAACACATACATAATGAACTGGTTATTTGGTGCAAATCAAGCCGAGCCACGTGGTGCAATTATTTTCCTGTTGTTCTTTTTACTTTTTTTAAATTAAGGTAATTTGGTTTTTATAACATACAGAGATTTATGTGAGAGCGAGGAACGACAACTCTGCATGCAGATTGAATTGCATTCAACAAATCGTTATTCCCTTTATGTTTGTATCAAACTAACGTTGTATTTAAAGAAAACTTAAATAAACGTCAATTAAAAAACAAATGAGTCTGCCTATTGCACTGAATGTTTAGTTACGATATTTTCTTCAACAAATATTGATTTCGTCTACAGGAACGTAGTCTTTGTTCGTAATTGTAACACATATTATTACATTCACTTATTGCGCGTGTTTAAATATTACCATACCACCTGTTGACGGATCGGTATTTCGTCCATCAATAAAACGACTCCAAGTACGAAGTAAATACTGTATGTGCGACCTGACAAAGACACGACAGATCAATTGCAGTATGGCCGTATATGTCAGAAACAATTGTCGAGTGTTGCGTCGTTCATAAAGCGCATGACATTAATAGCGTTGGCGTTCCATTATGTTTCCAGAATAAAGTCATTTCAATTAACTTCTGTAATCGGGCAGGGAATTGCTGGGAACCAATGCTGTGCAAATGGTCAGTGGAGACGCAGAGTATTCACTGTACACGGAGTAATACCGATTACTTATATGGCCACTCTTGAAGCCCGGCTCTATCGATTCTTAAACGAAGTCAACTCATTACATTTTTAAATATATTTTTTAGTAAAATGCTGAGAGACTAGCGCCTTAAGTTGGTCAATTTTTCACTTGCAGGAAATTAAACAGTATAATAATGATATTGTTTTTCATATGTGAACAGAATTCACTGAGCCCATTGGTATTTTTTTTCTTTACCAAATATCAATCATCATCACGTAAAGAAACGATAATGAAAGAAAGTCCTAAATTACCTAGTCGTATTCTACTTATTATAAATTAAAAATATTATAATTTGAGACATAATTAACATAAAAGGTTAACATAACATCACTTTGTACGAGCATTGTGTGTACATATGCGATGAAATGATATTAAAGATACAACCGTTGTGAATAATAAACTGTCACAAAGATTATACTGGACATAACACTTGTCGTGTTCATTCATACGTTAATGAGTTGGGTAAAACAGAATGGTGTTGTTTTAACTATAATATAGTAATAGATCAACGAATGACACAAGTTCTTGATTGGAGGCGTTCGATTGCTAAATCAAGAAGATCAGATTATCATCCAGTCCATAACATGTTCAATAAGGATTGCTACGTAATGTTTTGTTGTCTGAAAATTATCTAAAGTGAATACACATGTGGTGTTTCTGTTGAGCGAGGGCTTGTACTCAGAATAAATGGAATGGACACAGACAAGTTATTTGATATGAAATATGACATTAATGTATCATGTTTTGTTGTTATTTTTAAATAATGTTGTGTTCGTAGGTATATATTTAAAATTATAATAAACATAAATTACATCAAGTAAAAACCACTGCAGATGCACCAGTAAAGAGCAATAAAAATGTACAGAACATTTATGTTTCTTTTTCAAAGAAAAAAAACTTTAATGGAGTTAGTGTAAAAATGTTTTGTACAAGTGAGCAAAAACGCTATAATGGAGCTGTGTCACTGTATCATCTGAATATATATGTAAAATGCAGTTTGAATATACATGTACAAGAACCAGTACATATTTATTGTGTATGATAATAGTGTATGTGGTGCAGTTAATAGTACAGTCGAAACTGACCTAACGGCCACCTGAATTCACCGGTCACCTGCAGACAACGGCCAGTCTGGAATCCCCCGACGAAAACACTCTTTATTACACTTAAATTTAACGGCCACCTGTCCATAACGGCCAACGGCCACTATATGCCACTCCGAAATTCATGTTTGATCTGAGATCAACGGTCACGCGTCAGTCGTCTCGAGTCGCGAAAATCCAAAACACGGCACATCATTTGTCCTTCTATTTTGCGGTTAAAGCGTCTGATAGCGGTAAGTGTCTTTGAATATTATAAAAGCGGCCCGCTGCAAGTTAACAAATAAGGTGTTTGTTTTCCGGTGATAATTGTGGGGGTATCTTCAAAAGAAAATATGTCAGCGTTTGTGGCACGTTTAAAGTAATTATCGCTTATTAAAGGACCGCTAACTAGTACATTGTACTTACAACATTGAGTATCGATTTGAAAATAACATTTTCGGATCATTCTTTAAAAGAGTCCCGCTATTCAGACTTGTAAGGACGTGACGTCAACGGCGACAAGCTTTATTTACTGAATGAACGAGATGCATGAGTGAACAATTATACCAGCGTTGATAAAGTCATTTCTTTAGTTTAACAATATGAAATTAAATCAATCTATAAGATATTATTCTGTATTATTCACGTAAGTTATTACTGTTATTATGCTTACTTAACGACAATGAGCCTTTGTTTTACACTGTATGCAAACGAATTGGTGGGGTAATGACGTAGCAATACTACCAACTGACAAACCATCTTAAAATTGTGATCCGAATTCAACGGTAACCTGTGGACAACGGTCACTTTGGTTATTTCCCTTTACTGACCGCTGTTCTCAGGTTTGACTGTATATCTGAGTTGACATTTTGAAGATGTATATATTTATTCTTGAAGGAGTGCTATATACCAGCACGGGAAAAGATTAATCAGTCTAAAATATTGTTTAACAGAAAGCTTTAACAAATGGGTACATTATGTGACCAGTTTTAATAAGTGTTCTCGCAAATTTGCGTGTTTGTATTGTGAGTGCAATTTTTAATGCAAAATCGCATTTATCCTATATTGTCGTGAACAGATGCACTAGTGAATAAATGTTGATGTCATATAAATGTTCGGAAATGGTTTCATGTAAAGCTCATTGAGTTCAGTGCTGCGTGCAGCTAATAATCGAAATGAGTTGTACTTACGCATTACCATATATCCTTTCCAACATTGATCACCGAAAAAAACACCTCGTGCTTTTGTCGGTAAAACCATTTGGAGTATGTGCAAAGAAACTTTCCCCATAAGTAGTTGTATTTAAATGCACTGGGTGCGATTTAAAGAACGGATTGTTATTTTGGCACGTGCTGAAGCGCGCGGAGATGCTGGAGGAACTTTTGTGTCACCGAGGATGCTCAATTGTACACTGCTGTTCCTCAAATACAACTGCCTAGTTTATCAATAACGGTTAATAAAATCGTTTACTTATGTGAATATTAATATTGATATACCTCCCATCGAATGTACATGCATGCAAATCTCATGTCCGATGTTTTCTTGATTGTGTTCTCTGTCATGTTTTGCATTTACGTTTAAAGGGATTTAGGTGTTATGTTTTATATTACGCAGAAATGTTGGAGATATTTACCAATTCTAACTTATGACACCACTTAACACCATTAATATAGAGTTAAATGAAATGGTTCGTCGCAATTACACACAATTAAGATAATTTTCTCATTAGAGCATTACAAGTTGATATAATTTGCCATGTTCGGAAAATAAACAGTTTTACCATGTGAATAGATGTTTCTGCGACCATAATGCCACGATGATTACCGCTGTCTAAGAACGCTTCCTATTTTCTCGCAAGGTTCCAATAAATTCACCTACGCACTTTTGGGAGATTAGTTACAAAAAAAAGGTTGAGCAAAGTAATTTCAGACAAAATTATGTTATTTTAACTGCGTATCAGATATTAAAACGCAGTACGAAAAAGTCACAATAGTATAGTAAAAGTTTCCATTATTCTAAATACACTGATATTAAACACACAATTCCCAATAAACGAGTTTCATAAGTCAAATATATCCCTATTAATGCTTCACCGTTTGAAGAGAAACTTTAATAAAGAATTACGATCGATGCATAATTAATGTCAAGTAATAATTTGAATAAAGAAAATAAAGTTCTCTTTACAAAGATTGGTAATCGAAGAACCATTTATGTTGAGCGACTGACAGAATATTATTTACAAATAGATTATTTTAGCCTACGCATGTTTTGTAAGTAATGAATATTGCAAACACGATTATACTTTATGTGCATGAAACATACTGTCTAACCAAAGGAAAATGCAGTAGACTTGTAGTATTAAATTACAATTTCAAATAAACGTTTAAATGTTTGAATAAATGAAACGCGCATATGGTAAATATGTGAACGTGATGGGAATTGTTCATGGAATAATAAATAATATCTTACAATATTGTGTATGTATCCATAACAAAAATGTGTATAGAAAGGTAGATTGTCTTGGATACTATACACAGTATGTGCTTGTGTTAATTCTTTGATAATTAACCATTAATTGTTATGGATTAATAACTGATGCTAATCCTGGCCACGTACACCCAATGACACTGAGCTGTACATTGCGTCTCCAAGACTTAAATCAATGTATTTTGTAGTCTTTGTTGATAATGTGAGTTAATTTTTTATTCTAACGTCTTCTATTGACATTGATTTATGTTGTTAAATTCAGAATTCATTTGAACATTGAAAAACATTTAGCGTCTTAAATAAACATTGCAGTTCAATAAATTATTACCAAAAAAAGGAAAAAAGCTCTCGCAGTTTGTCGTCATATTGTTTTTATTTGAGTATATAAGTTCCCGAAATATCCCTTCTTAGTGAACAGCTTTGCAAGGCACAATTATTTAACCAACGGTTCTAGACAGTCTAATACATTCTTATTTGTCTGGTCGAGGTTTAGTGATCTTTATAAATCGTTTGCCACGTTGTTGTTCTACATAATCTATGACAATCTTCACAAACGCTTAATAATGAAATAATTCAAAATGTGTTACAATGTATTTTAATTTTCTTAAGTAGTTTAACAGCGTTAGGTTCCGCCGATGGTTTGCTGCAGAATACAATGATGTATTTTCCTTCTTAGTACATTAAAAACAAGTCACGATTCGTGGTAGAATTGCTATTTAATTAATGTCCTCAAAAGTAAAGGCGATTCTAATCGTCAGCTATATCGATTATACCAATGTTTACAAGGTAAACACGAAAACATGGTTTATCCGCCATTGCATGCTCGATGCTTATTGACATTATTGGGTTAATATGAATGCATTCGAACTAAAATATATCACCTTCGCTCTCTCGCTAGATAACAATTGTTTGATTGCATAACTGTACAAACAAGTCACTGTTTATTCGTGTAAATGCTTAGTTTTCAGTCCCTATGATAAACATTTCTTGTTGTGTGCGATTGAAAAGTGCTTTATTTTTTATTATTGCAAACCGAAATATTGAAAGGTCTATTCTTTCTTCTACTATTTACATTATCTGCTTGCTGAAGTGCATTTCACTTGTGTTCCTGTTGAATGTTTTGGTCATTTAAGGCCTCGTTGTTCTGACTGTTCTGACTGCGCATGGACTGTTTAAGCATAATTGTTACGGGGAACAAGCAAGAAAATTGACTTTTTGTGCAAATTGCTATGCACGGATGCAACCCTGTTAGGTGTGCGATCATTTCCGGGGTGTAGATTATTCTTGTCGAAAAAAATACATTTGCGTAAGCGACTTTTTAGCCGGTAGTTCATTCCGCAAAGAGGAATATTCATTGAAAATATTACAGTAATTACACTGTGATTTTTCTGAAAAATGTATAACATGTGGACACTCGCACATACGACAACGATGTGATAATGTACACAAGCCGTGTATGCGTGCAATTATATATGTGTGTGCGCGATTGTGCGGTGCTTGTGCGTGTGCGCGCGTGCGTGTGTGTTTGCGTGCGTGTGACGATTGTGCGAATGTGTATTCCGAAACTGTTCGAAGACTTGGAGTTTGCTCCTGCACCAATGATAACTTTACTTTTATTTATTAAAATTGTTATGGGATGGCTGATCTTAGGATATTTAATTTTCACTTGCAAACATTTATTACTGTCATAACTAAGGAGTAAATACGTCATTGTCACTGTTCGTTAATCTTAAATGTCTTTCAACTTCGTTAAGTCAACAGCATTTTCTTTGAATTTTCGCTCAGCCTAGCTATGTTAATAATATAAAATATTTGTGACTATCATGCACACGCCAACCGTATAAACGTCTATTTGCTTGTGCACACAAAACTAGCCTGCCCCTGGCGTTAAACTGACGCATAGATAAATACTTTTCTTCAGCAGTTATAGCCAGCAGTTAATTAAGTTAACTTAAAAGTTGGAGTGTCATAGTCAAGATATTTCTCGTCCAACCTGTTTATATACTGCACATTTAATTGTCACTTCTTTTTTTCATGTTGCAACATGCTGAGTGCTTATTGTTATCCACGTGTTACCATTCTAAGTTTTAATGCATATACAAGGTTAATTTATTTTTGATGTACAACTATAAGGCAATTATAACTTTCATAAACTTACATTTAACTAATTTCAAATATGGGATTATAAGTTTCATGATTATGGGATTCGCAATTATTCAGTAATGGTAGCAGAGGGGGTAATCACGTGATGATCAAAAGAAAGTCAAGATGGCGATGTCCTTGCCGAAACAGGTATTTTTCGCAGTTTTATACCCTTTGTTACTTTTATTTAATTATTTGATGCCGCTCACTTTCCAGCCATATCAGCAAGTATATGATTAGCGTTTATTTCGTAGTAATATTCGCTCGATATCTCGACTTTACCCTCCGAAAAATTTCTTAGCGGGAGCCTTTTGCAATATAATTTGTGATCTTTGCTGGGTTTCACTTATTCTTCTTACTCTTCTGCATACACACAAAGACATATTTGTACTTAAAATCCATATACGAGTATTCTTTTAATGTTTCTTTCTGTGTTTTGTAAAATATAGATGTGTACGAATCGTTTTTTAAGTACTAAGAACTTAAAAGGTTGTACGATCTAAATGGGATGAGATGATTTTGAGATGATCACAAGGGAACCCGATTTCAGCCGAAAAAAAACGTTAGCTCGTTGAATGCTTTTCTGGTGTAAAATTATACGTGTTAGAATTATTTTGACTAGATACATGTTAACTAGGACGAAACTAGAAGCTCTTATCAACCAAAACCAAATATAACTTTTGAATTCCTCTCCCAGTCATTTCAAAATTACGCATGCCTTTCAGCCTTTTTTATCCTTTTGTACAGGAAAACTTGTGGCCGATCAAATTGTTTCCACAAGAATCATAACTGCATGGGATGTAAGCATGAATTAGTTACAATTATTCTTGTCTGTAATTTATTGAGCATCATTACAAATACACGCTTGATTTTACACAAATACAATTTATTATATGCATGCATTATACTTTCATATATATTGCATTATTTGATGCACGGCGTTACCTTATAAACATTTCAATTTATTAATCATCAGAAACATACAAACAATTCCAATTAATGAGGCCTTAATAACTGATACTATTTATTGAGCTCTTCAGAATGTCATTTAAAGACTGAATATGAGGAACAGTCTTAGTCTATAACTTTTACGAAAAGCTTATGGTACGAATAGATTTTACACGGAGCAGTATTTTTACAAGCGTGTATACTGCAGTGGCATTATAAGGAAGAGCATAAATAAAGTATTTTATATGTTAATGTCGCCATGAGCGATTGCAAATTTACCAATGAATGCTTTTTGGTCATGTATACATTGCAACAAAACGATATGTGTTTAGTTTTTTCAAATTAAAGCATTACATGGACATAATTTATAATATCTTTGGCCTTATACGTTTTTTGTTTCATGAACTTTTGCATACATAAATCATTGTTTTCACACACATCTTTGTTTTCAAACTATTTTACAAAACCAATTACAAATAAGAGTACAATTTAATATTATGTATCGATGGCAAATTTATGAAATTAAATTAAAATGCTAACTGTCACCGTGTTGCTAGACCGGTACAATTACTTATTGTTGTGAAACAATAATGCAATTAAATGTACGAGTTTATTGCGACAAAACTTGTCTGTGTAACACAAATACCATCAACATGCCCCTGTACGAGATGTAGGGGTAGTTGTTTAACTGATTGAAGATCAACATTTTAATTATTTCAGACGATGACAAAGACGAATGGTCATGTTCGATGGAGGCAAAACACATTATCGTATATCATCATGAACACTTATCTATCAAATCTCCTTCAAAATGAAATTCAAATATGAAGGAACTTTGTTTTCACCTAGCAGGAAAGAAATACAAGATTAAACGACAAAATAAAAGTAACAGGTAATGCATGCGGTAACGAGTTTGAAGACTTATCCATAGAATGCCATCAAATACTTTAAATACCGACAGATTATAAAGAAGCGAAGGCGATTCTGGAACCTTCAGATACACAGCTTCTATGTGTTACAGAAGACCGCATCTCAAATGAAGAAAATAATGGTACTCAATCAAATATACTAAATTCTAAAATTGAAGGTCATGAGAACATTCTATTACGTTTTTGAACTTGTTGAAAACGTTAATATATACATGTATATACAATAAATCATCTTGTTATCAGCCTGTGTATGTTATATATAAAGAAAAAGTCATTATGTTTTGTTACTTTAATTCGTTTCTTCATTCACAACATTCTATCAAATATTTAAAACAAGCTTTATCATGGGTTGTATATCAGATACATTTAACACTGAACAGAAAAAAAATCCATTAAATACTGACAAAAAGTTTTAAAAACATTCGACTCGACCTCTAACAATATTTGAGTATTGTTGGTTGTCAATTTTATAATATAACAGTAAATCACAGTTTCAAATCATCTAAATTAATATATAAATGAGATTAACTTTAAATTCCAGCTTAAAATCACATTATTCAATGTATAAGAGATCAACGATACTCACAATTTTCAATAAACTTAAACAATATATAAGAGTTTCTTAATATAGAAGCAGTCAACATAAATTAAGCCAGTGGCATATACATAGTTTTAACAGTATCGGCATATATGTTTAGTGTCTATTTGCCTATTTAGATGTGTGTAGATGCTATACGGCATTGACAGGCGCTGCACGACTCTCGAACTCACTAGCCGTGTCATCCTGGAGGCATTGTTTCGACGTGTGCTTTGAGTAACACGTGTCGCACATACAGTTTCATGGATTTGAATTGTGCACAACAGCCACGTGTTATGTTACCTGTTGGCGTGTCGCAAACAGTTTCTTCCAACACTGGAAACATGCCAAGCGGACCGCCTCTTCGTGAATTTAATTTCTTAAAAAAACAAGAAGAATGTAAGATGTAACGATTTAGCAGTTGTCAGATTTTCAACTACTCGAGCTTATTTAGCTTGTGCACTAGCTGTATACAATTGTGAGAACGTATGGCTATAAACCACTCACTGTTCTGAAAGATGAATATAAAACTCACAAGATAATAGACTTTTAACAAAAAACCCCCAAAAAAATCAATATTCATCATACAACATATTCACAAGTAATACTAGTAATAGAGTTGGTAGCAACTTGTCTAATTTATAACAATGTAACAAGGTACCAACACAACGAGATCTTTTTCACACGATTGCTTGCAATAAATTTTCATTTTTAGTTTGTCCTTGTTAAAAAACATCTCCACGCAACAACGGTATGGGGCTTGTCGTTTGTGTTACATGACGCCCGAAGCCACTCCTTTACTGGAAGAATTGTCGACCACACTCAGTCTAAAGATGCGTCGTGTTTGAGTTCGATTCCATATTCGCCTGAAAAGTTCGGTTTCATATTTGAAAACATGCTTTTTTCACTATTTACAGCATTTACGTGTTTACATTTTAACATTACCTGAAATATGTGTAGCAAAACTTAGCAAAATAAATCAACAACTAAGGGTGACATTTCAATTTTGTAATACTATACGTATTATATTAATTCCGAAATACCAACTAATTTTAAAACACGCGCACAAGTATATATATTTGCAACCTGTGTGAATACCGTGACTAACATAAGCTCAACAAAGGTAAATATCAACTTAGAAATTCAGTATTCCCTATAAACGGAACCCCTTTTTGATTATTTCAAATCTAAAACCCATTTAGATCATGTTCAATTCTGGTTCATGAAACTTTATATGGCAGGTTTTAGACGTCTATTCCCTACAAAACCGCTATATATAAAATTAAAAAGTAGTGTTTTTTCCAGGCCGTTTTAGCGTAGCGCCACGCTGCCCTTTCCAAAGGCCGCCGCCCTGCCCTTCCATGAGCACTCGCTGGTTTCTACCCTAAATTGCCCCTTGACCAAATTTCTAAACCGACTATCAGATTATGGCCTCCGAGGCAGCGCGTTTGTGAATTAGTCATGCGTGAATAACCCCATGTCAGTATCAATCGATATGTTATACCACTAATCGATCGGTAATGTGTTCTCCTCCACGATAAAATCGTGGACTGTTACTTCGGAGACTTTTGATGAAAAGCTCGATGTTATCCTCGTGGCAATTGTGCATTTTATACATAATTCAGTTATATCAAAACATATATTTTTACCCATAATTACATTTAAAAACACAAACAAATTAATTATTTATCGATATCGTCTTTAAGATGATTAATTATTGAATTAATTACTGAGACGTATACTAATTAAACAAAATGCGAATCGCGTATTAGGCGGACGTATTAGACGAATTAACGTTGCTATGCGCACCTGTCGCATACATCATTTGACATTTTGACAACATGGCGGACATACAGAATTAAAAAGATTATACATTCAGAAGGAATTAATGAAATGTGCATAAAAATGTTTTACATACAGAATTAAAAAGATTATACATTCAGAAGGAATTAATGAAATGTGCATAAAAATGTTTTAGATAGCAACAACATACTTATTTTTAATCTACTCAGTGGGTGTATCACGATATTTCACGGAAACGAGTTATGTTTGTCGTGCTGTACAGTGTATTGAACATCATGGAACTTAAATGTACATTGTAAGGTAAATATATTAATATAAATCAAAGAAAGTTAAATACATCAATTACTATATACCATTAAATGTGCTTGTTTATATTTTATGTTTTTCCACAACTGCCTCTGATGCGATTACATGTTTCTCCCTCATTCAAGTATTCACGGAACGTTTTTGCCCTTTTTGCCTAAACAGCGCGCTAAAATGCCCTTTTTGAAAGAAATGCGCCATGCCCCTTTGCCCTCCTGGGAAAAACACTAAAAAGAATACTCGTATACGGATTTTAAATATAAATATGTATCTTTTTGTATGCAGGAGAGTAATTTAATAAGTGAAACTCAGCAGAGATCACAAATTACATGGCAAAAGGCTCCCGCTAAGAAATTTTGCGGTAGGTAAAGTCGAGACATCGAGCGAATAAACGCTAATCACTTTTTGGCTGCTATGGCTGGAAAGTGAGCGGCATTAAAGAATTAAATAAAAGTAATAAAGAGTACAAAACTGCGAAAATTACCTGTTTCGGCACGGACGTCGCCATCTTGACGTCCTTCAGATCATCACGTGATTACCCCCTCTGGGTAGGTGCAAGCTAAACGCAACCAAGTAATCGCATCCATTCAGCAACATGTATTGCCTCGCAGACATCGCTTTACTTACAAGTTCAATATAAGTTTCTGTTTACAGCCCTGTTCGTAAGAATTCGTAAGCGGGGCAAATACATTCTTAATGTTCAGTCAATGTCTACAGAAAGGATAAAAAAGCTTAAATCGTCTGAGAAATGGATCTAAATCTTTATTTATTGGTTGTGCCATTAATTTATTTATCAAATAACATATGTCTGGAATGGCAAAATGCTTGCAAAATTAAGTCCATGGGTTTGACTATTGAATTTCAGGCAACTGGAAAACATCGTCTTGTCTCCACTGAATAATTTAAGCTCATTTCACGACATCGTTTGAAAGGAACATTTACGCTCTACGATAAATAACGTAAAGTGAAAAACGAATTTATCCTTACTAAGCAATTTTGCGATATCACATGTTTTAAATGAAAACGTATTAAAGTTACGGTAATGGTTTTCGTATTGATACTTTTAAACACATTTTCTTTCTATAGAGACGTGTTGCCAATGATACTTTCCTGGATATAATAAAATAATGTATGCACACATATCACCATATATGCAACCGTTTAAAATATCTATTATTTGCACCGTGTTGACGAGATTTGCCCTTTTTTCATACACTTTCGAAAAGCAGTTAATTTGTAAATTCTTTCGTTATGGCATAGATGTGATGTGACGAAGAGAAACACTTGCAATAAAAAATACTTTTGGTGTCCAGGACGATGTCAACATTCTATCTAAACAAAATTTAATCATTAGACTTTACAATAATGTTTGTTGGATAATATCAAATTATATAAAGGCGAAAATAACTTTGCTTATCGCATCAATAACTTGAGTAAGTGAAATGTGTTTGGTCACGTTTGATAAACAACCAGATCGAATGAGGCACTTCTGAATAAGGACCTTTGAATTGTCTTAATTTGCTAAAAGTTGTAGTTGTAGAATCATCTAACTTGGCGACAATCGTTATGGGCATATACTCTAGAACAAGAGATTGCCCGTAATACTGCTGAATTGTAGCACTTGATTTAAATACAAAGACCAGATTAATATTTTCCGCCCTTTCACTAATTTAGTTTAATCGTATCATCACTTGGAACAAACGTTTGCCATATCATTTGCAACTAATTAAGATAACCAGTTATGGAGCTTTTTTAAAACCATTCCCCTTAAAATCGACAAATCTCCCAAAATACTGCTGATTTATAGTCTTTGACAAATTTAACCTTCTCCGCCCGCCCTTTAACTCAACTAGTTTTATCGTGTAATTATCAAACTTAATCACACTGTTAGTGGCCTTAAAATCTTGGCAAAAAACGATAACCAGGCAGATCGCCCGACACTCTTGCATATGAAGACCCTTCACTATCCAGACTTTGCTACATTAATATTGCACGCTCTCCTTACTCAAGGTTAATTTAGCCCATAGTTTTTTAAACGTTCACTCGTATTTGCATTATAACCAAAACATGTTTTAATGCGTCGTGTGAGCAAATCTATACAACAAGATGGTGTTTTCCCAATTCTCCACCTGTACATGTTAATTTGTAGGTACCAGTTCTTCTTAACTTTTATACGTTTTATGCCCCCGGATCGAAAGATCGGGGGTATATTGTGTTTGGCCTGTCTGTCTGACACTGTTTCAGTCAGTCAGTCAGTCATTCATTGTGTGTGTCCCAAAACTTTAACCTTGGTCATAACTTTTGCAATATTGAAGATAGCAACTTGATATTTGGCATGCATGTGTATCTCATGAAGCTGCATATTTTAAGTAGTGAAAGGTCAAGGTAATCCTTCAAGGTCAAAGGTAAAATATATGGCTTCAAAGCGGTGCAATAGGGGGCATTGTGTTTCTGACAAATACATCTCTCGTTTATTGATAATTTGTTTTGAATATTCATTGCCAAGATCGTGCATTCTCGCCTTAAATAAAAAAAAACTAGTGGCCTACGAATTGTTCTCTCCTGATACGGTTTCTCTAGTATTCATATATTAAAGTTGGTGTTTATATGACGTCCGATGTGGCTGCACGACATAAAGGGATACAGTTCACTAACAGCCTACATGAACCATACCCAGTATGACGTGTTAAGTATCAGCGAGCATTTATGTGTCATAGTTCTTTTATTCAGCATTTAATTTCCAACTCATTGTTTCCCATGTGTTCTTGATATTGGGTATCAGCAAATACATGATCGATGTCAGGTGCAATGATTCGCGTCGGTACTGAAATTATTTCATGATTAAACTATGTTTATTGAATTTTGATCTTTCCACGATGCAGTTGAAAGGTCACTAGTGAATGATAGAGAAATACATCTCGAGAATAAGGTTATTATTCATACTAATGTAAAAAGAATATTAGAATAGCAAAACAGTTATGCAGTAGCACGTGCTAATTGTGTTTCTGATTGTCTAATCAATGACAATACATGGCACACTAATTACACACTGCAATGTAGTGCGATTGTGATTTCATGTTGTGTCATGCAATCTGAATTTAGTATTCTTATTTTGAGGCTAACCAATAATATCTATCATAAGAAAGAGAACGGTTTATTACACGGTTTCATCTAGGTTGAAACTTTTTTCATTCACCTTTGATTTTCGTCGCAAAACAGGACCATTACGTTAAACATAAATGTTAACATGTTTTAATGCTAGCATGTTGATTCCACTTGATAACTTGCATAATAAAAGTCATACTCAACATGCATTTACATAACGTAAGTTTTCTTGGTAAATACTAATTATAAAATAGTCTCTGCTTAATTTGAGACATGGCAGATTACGTTTGAATCGATTGAATATGATGATTGCTCATTAAGATACGAATTGAAACTTTCATTTTACCAACGTTTTTTTTTTTTTTTTTTTTTTACCGTACGAACTCTTAGGAATGGCCTAAATATAAAATATATATGGAAAATGAAACTTCAGCTGCATCTTCAGAAAAATGTAAAGCAAAGAACTATGGTCACCGACTTGGTACGGTCAAAACTAAACGGTTTTAATGAGAGAGACATTTGACACGTGACCAAAATTTATTCCTTAAACATAAAAATGCCACAACAAAAATTAACCTATAAGCTTTGCAATTCAAATTAAATAGCAACAAAAGAGCACTTTAAAACAATGTGTTAACCACACAACTACCCGATAGTTGGATGCTTAAGAATTTAAACTTGCGGAGGCACGATAAAATGAATTACAAACATTAATCAAGTACTTCCCGCCTTTGATAAAATCAAAGTACTGACAGTGCTGGTGTGACGATGCTTTTGAAGAGGATTGATATAAAAGCATCTATTTAAGTTTATCTACATCACCACAATTGTGTATGTGGGTACGAAAATTTTTGGTAGGAAAAACATGGGTACGAAAATTTTGGTTAGAAAAATTATGCCAAAACAAATGGGTACGAAAAAAGATTTGGTTACGAAAAAAAATTTGGGTAGGAAAAATAAATTGGGTACGAAATTTTTTTTGGGTACGAGCAAAAATTTGGGTACGAAAAAAAATTGGGTACTAAACAAATTGGGTATGAAAAATGTAGGGTAAGAGAAAACAATTGGGGGTACGGGGAAGTAGTACCCGTGGGGAACTTGATCCATTCAGCGAAACTGGGAGGCGGGCTACATTCGCGATCAAATATAACAAGAAATATCTTTAAAAAGATATTCGTCGTGTATTTTCTGTACCACTTATCTTAAAAAAACGTTCTGTTACAGTAAAACGTTTGCGGGTTATAACATTACGTTTCAGCATATAAATTCAAAACTTGACATGCTCTTTAATTACACCATGCTCTTTAATTTCACATGTATATCATACCAAACCTTATATTTCGTTGTTTCCTTTCCTAAGTTAATGATGCTATGTGTATGACGTGATTTCACATGCCCATGTGCATGAACATAAAAAATTTCTCTTTTGATTATTTTTTTTCTCTCTAATTCACTAAGCTTAGGCATGTTTGTTCGTTAAGTACGGCAATAATTTCATGATGATTCCCGGAAGTAGGTATGAGCACATAGTCGTAAGAGCACTTGAATACGTGAGTTCGCCCATGAACGCATGGTAAGGTTAACTAAATCTCCGCGATATGACGTTATATGTGTTTCAAACAGCAAACAATATCCAACAAACGAATGAATTATCAAACATAGTATGTGCACTGATGTGGCTCTGTAATTTCTGTTTGAAAAGTTTATTAGATATGCAAAATGAGAAAGCACGCATAAGAGCGAGTTTCACAGATGTCATACGTGTGTGTATCAGAGTTTATTTACAGGTCCTATCGGCCTCTTCACGAGGTCTTTGAGGTCCGACCTGATACAGGTATCATACGGCTATTATGCTGTTTATATACCATAGTCGCTACAACGTTTACAGGTTCGAAATAATTCGTCTTCTTTACACTCATGATCGCGTTGAAAGTTAATTATACACGTTTTAATTGGCAATTAATTTACTGAATCACGACAAATGTCAAATACAATACAAAAAATGCATAGTTGTTTCATTGAACTATAAACATATAATATATTGAATATAACTGATTTAAAATTAACGTTTTCAAACTATTATTAAATCTTTTTCCCAGAATATGCTGTCCTATTTATAGCTGAGCTTCCTATACCTTTATCGATGAAAATCAGCGAGGTATGCCGATTAGAAAAATCGAGCTATCTCAATCGGACTGGCTCGGTCTTTTACATAGGTCGCCATTGTGAAGAATTTTTTCATGGTATGATAACTTAGACGAGCTGCTTCGCAGCATCGTCAAAAACTGAAGAGGCACAGCGTCATATAGATTATGCATATTTAGACGATCCACACTGATTGTGAGGTGGAAGCCGCAATCATGGTTTGTACTAGGCAAAACAACATATTTATATTCGTATACAAATCCGTTTACATGAACTGAATCCAAGAAAATATAATAGTATATCCACAGTGGATCAAAATCAATACTTAGATTGAGGAAACAATAATTATGTGTAACCCACTATAAATTCCGTACTAAAATCACTCATGGGAGTCCCTGTCTATAAATATTCATAACAAGATTGGGTTTCAGGCCTTCTTAATACTATCATTTACTGTTATTGAATAATTTAGCATCATTTCCGCCGATGGTTGACAAAAACATTCATTCTGTGAAACAAATGTGACAATATAAAATATGATGGCGTCAAAGGAGTGATATACACCAAATTCGGAGATATAAGTATTTTTTAAATCGTTTCACTTAGCAATATTACACACAGTTGTTCAATGCCAAAAATAATCATGTTTGTTTTGATCTCATTTCGTCTGTGCTATGCTTGAATGTTCTATGTTTGATGCATTTATTTTCTTAATGGCATATTTATTGAATGTTTGGAGCGGGTCACTGTTTTTGTTTGCCATCAGCAATAACATGCAGAAACGGGACCCTTATTCACCAAGCAAATTAGAGTTAAATCTAAGAATGAAGAATATTCTTTAAATTGGAATATTCAAGAATTGCTTTGATTTTGAGTCAACATTGACATACAATTCCTGTATCTTCATCATTTTTATGTAGAACATTTTTTTACTAACCAGTGGCAGACTGTATATATTCAAGTGCTGAGTGTATCGGTCTTGGTTTTCAAGTCTACCGGTATCCTTTATTCTTAAGTGTAAGAATGGGTTGGTGAATACGGGCCCTGGTCGACAATGATTTATTGGAGACTGATAAAATACAATTGATTAAATACTGATCGGTGATTGTTTGGAGCTTGATCGTCGATTTATTAAAGACCGATTGGCGATTGGTTTATGTTTAATTATGATTGATAGGAGGATTCTGCTCAGCGATTGACTGGTGACTAGGTGGCATTTGGTTGAAAATTGAACGGTGATTGATTAAATACTGATGGGAAATTGATTGGAGCCTCAACGGCGATTGATTGGAGATTGATAGTCGTTTGATTGGAAGCTGATCGTCGTTTGATTGGAGACTGATCGGCGATTGATTGGAGGCTGATCGACGTTGTATTTGAGACTGATAGACAAATGATTAAAGACTGATAGGTGAGTGTTTGGAGAATGAATATCGTTTGATTAAAGACCGATTGGCGAATGGTTTGAGACTAATCGAATATTGATTGGATAACGTTCGGCGATTACTGGTGACTAGGCGGCTTTTGGATGAACGCTGAACAGCGATTAATTAAATACTGATCGGCGATTGATTGGTGTCTAAACGCTAAACAACGGTTGACTGGATACTGATCGGCGATTGATTGGTGATTGAACGGCGAATGATTGGTGACTGAACGGCGATTGATTTGAGACTGATCGGCGATTGATTTGAGACTGATCGGCGATTGATTGATGACTGAACGGCGGTTGACCGGAAACTGGTCTGCGAATGATTGGTGATTGAACGGCGATTGATTGGTGACTGAACGGCGATTTATTTGCGACTGATTTGCAATTGATTGGTGACTGAATGTTGATTGTTGGAGACTTATGTGTTAATATTTAGAGACCGATCGTCGATCGATGACTGGTGGTCGATTTATTCGAGATTGATCGACGATTAATCGTAGACCTCCGGCTTACAACCCTCAATGACTGACAAGAGACTTGTTGACAACGGTTTACGAGTAGTCTACAACCCTCCGGCTTACAACCCTCAATGACTGACAAGAGACTTGTTGACAACGGTTTACGAGTAGTCTACAACCCTCCGGCTTACAACCCTCAATGACTGACAAGAGACTTGTTGACAACGGTTTACGAGTAGTCTACAATTGATGAAGTACCTTTGAGTACTTGCTCATACATTGATAGAGCATATCTCAAATATTGAAATTCATTACAGCTTAATTCTGCAACATAATTCACACAACAAAATGTTTGTAATTTGTTGCTTACAATTATGCAATTTTATTGTGCATGTTTCGAAATATAACTGTTTGTTGATGCTAAAGGATAAAGTACCCTTTTTGCCGATGTTTGAAAGAAACATGAATGCTGATGGATATAATTTTCAAGCTTCAAGCCTATATTGGTCTCAGTTATAACGGTGTCTAATACGACACCAAATTGACTTGAGCAATATATTCAAAATAACACACCAAGGCACATATATGCACTCTCGGAGTTTTGATTTTAATTACTACGTTAATAAATAACCATGATTTATAAGTAGTAACGGTGTTTTGAAACATTGAAGGACCATATGAAAGGACTTTACCAACTGATCTTCTTCAAAGGATGAAGTGACTTTACTAGCTGATTTCCTTCGAACGAATTCAAAGATATTTTGATTCAATATCGGTTTTTATTGTTAGCAAAGTAGGATGCGACCTTTGTCACTATAATCAACAATATTCTTAAATTAATACTCACAATTTTAGCTACTCAAATATTGGTATACCAAAGACTCAGACTTAATCAAGTACAAAACAAAAATTTAACAGTACATAAAACACTCTAGCTGAACGGTATTATCACAACTTAACAAGGGACAGTAAATACAACTGATGATACATGAAACACAAACACCGGCTTTCGTTGGCGGACTCCACTCGGAAGCATTAAACAGCGAACCTTTTCATTGCCATATACATTAGTATAAGAAGATCAATCTTTGATTGACTGTTTGATTGTTCACATGGGACATCAAGTAGGCGCCTTATGTCGTGATCAAGAGCTGTTAATGGAGTTGCAGAGATCAGAACCTGTCATTATTCATATGGATCTACACGGTGCATATGTGTGAAATGTTCATTAAATCGTTAAACACATATTCATAATGTAACAGCTATAAAAGACTATCTCTGCATGCGAGATTTACTTTGTGAGGCTGCTTTAAACTTTCCGACGACATAATATCGTACAGACGATGTATCGATATGCAATAGATAACTAAAAGTAGTATTTTTGAAGACAAATCGACTAAACAAATTCATCTCGATTTAATTGGTTTTAAATTAACTTAAATATATAATGGTATGTGGGTCTTCTAAATCTTTGTCGTTTGGCTTTTCTACCATGATGCACTCATTATATTATCCATAAACATATCTTAAAAAATCATGTTAGGTCTGTGAAGGGAAAATTATTTACAATATACACATTTTATAAAAACTGTAGTAAAATTGCATAATACAAAAAATGTATATATATATATATATATATATATATATATATATATATAGCAAAAATAGGAAGTTCGCGAATCTTTTGTAGTTTTCATAAATTTTCCACAAATATGTTTATACAAGTATTTGATTTGAAACCATATTGTAACCATGTTATTTTCTTATAATAACCACGCCAGCCCAGTCATTAACGAACCACCCCTCGCATAAACATTGTACATGATTGAGATCAGATATATATATATATATATTAAATAATAGAAATCGATCATCTATGCTCAAACATTATTGAACATTGTAAAGTAATTACTGAATCAATAGACTAACTACGTGCTGTCAATCATTATGACTAAATGTATTTCCCGAAGAAAACGAAGAAGGGAGTAACAAAGAAACATAGGTTGATAATTATAAAAATACCAAAACAATACTGTTGAAAAGGGACTAGTTCGTTCTTTTCTCAGCAACATCAGCATTTTTGGTTGCACTGGGCAACATTTTTCGCAAACAAAGATACCATTTTTTAAGCAATAAAAACAACTGCATGTCATTGCATATATTTGGTTACATTGTTATATTACGTTGACTGATTTCGTAAAAAAAAGTATTGCGAAGTGCTTTGTGTAAAGGTGGTTGAATATATGTGCGTAAAGTATTGTGCCAGATTAGCCTGTGTAGTTCGCAGAAGCTAATCTGGGACAACACTGTACGCACATGCATTAAACCCCCTTTTCACAGAGCACGGCTCGTATACATTTAACCTTATCAATATTGTTCAGGTACTACGTATACTTACTTAATTATCGATACAAATAGCTGTAACTGCCATCAACATATTTAAAAAAAATATTTTGTTGCCACAACCTCAACAGTGGTTAAAATGTTTTTCGTTAACCTTATAAATTCTGGTATATACCTACTTTAATTGCCCTAATATCGTGCAGTTTTCATTCAAACATGCAAGACAATATTCTTCTGTAAATATGTGTCAAATGTATACATAACAATCAGACATAAAACACGTTTGCATCTCAACAGTTGGTCAAACATACAACAATCCCTTGTAATGTTTTGAATAGATCGCCCCTATCTTTAGTCATTTTATGCTAAAGGTTGTGATATATGTATTACCCTGTCGTATATAGACATTTTGCCAATGAATTAAATAAAACTTTGTTCCAAGAACTTTGCACCTGATCAGGAATTTCATTATTCCTATATTTCACGGTACAATACCGTTCAGAATAATTGAACTGAAGACCTTTTTTAATGCAGTCTACATGTTAGAAGACAATGATTGATTTGCTATTTTATTGTTCACATGGGACATACAGTGGGCGTTTTATTTCGTGATCACAGATAGTAAATTCAGTTATGGTGAGAGGAAATATAGATATGAAAGGTCTCAAACTTTAACTGCTGGACAAATCACTTTTTATAATAGATTAAATACCGTTGTATTTATAATGGATTTAGCTTTAATATAATTTAACATTTATTGTGTGTTTGAATTAATTATGTCTTAATGCTAAGAACAATAACATGGTTAGAACAAAACTAGCATGGACCTTTAAACATTCGTGTTGAGTCTTGCGAGAACGTTGATTGATTTGAGTGATCCGCGAACCATGTTCAATTTGATGTAAAAACAACGATAATAAGCGAAATTTAAAAGCTTAAGTAAATATTTATAGAAAATAAAAATCACAAGTACTGCACACAAATTGTGTCGTTACAATTATTTGGTCCCAGTAGATTTACAGTTCATTAACATCCCGTAGTCTTAAAAGTTGTACTTGCAATGATATTTACAAAAACTACCAATTTCGAAAGCCAAACCAATTGTTATGTTGCAGTGACTACGAATATATTTAAATTTGCTTTAACAACTGTTATTAAAAAATGTAGTATTCGCTGTCAGTGAAAAATATGTAAGGTTGAGCTAAATTTAAAGCAGGTATATACAATTTTTTATATGTGTTTAATTGTAATATATTGATAAAATATGTTACAATAACACAAAATAGGCAAGAAAAATTATACATTAAAGCCGAATTTCATAAAATGCAGCAAAGACAAGTTAGCGCCCCGAGCCGATAATGACGTACATATTTTCCTACAATAACCGAAGCATTCGTCTTTGTATTATAAACCGTTAAACTACGAGGGGTGTTCCAGAAGTTCGTGGATTTTCGCTATAACTTATTAGTTTGCTTTACCAGCAAAGTCAATGAAATTTACATATTATACAAACCAATTATCACGGACATTATATATAAGCTAAAAATGCATGAATTCCATAAAGCGCGTTTGAAACGCGTTGCCATAGAGACCACAGTAACGACATGCGGCGCACGCGTGTATTTTATTATAAGTATGAGCGTTACGCGAATTTAAATTTGGTTTAAATGTCGTTGATAAACAGAATTTACGCCAAATTTCACGTAACAGCGCCTAAGTCCTCCTTTCAGCCCGGATTTGGCCCCTATGGACTTCCGCGTCTTCCCGGAAGTTAAATCACAGTTGCGCGTGTATTCGCTTTGCAAGTAAACAGGAACTTACAGTTGCGGCAAAGCGAATCGTGTCGTCTTTTGACGCTGACTGGTATAGAGACACTTTTGACAAGTGGATTTCCCGACACATAAAGTGCATTCGCGTTGGAGGTGATTATGTGGAAAAGATTTGACAGTTGTTAACTTCATAACGTCATTGACGTTGAACAGAAACGTTACACGTGCGTCGGTGTGCGCATTGTGCACATGTTTAAATCTCTGATATATATTTATTGTTTTATGTATTTCCATGATATTTGGAGAGTAGATTTTGAAAGGACGAAATATTCTTAACATGCTATCTGTTTGTCCATTTATGTTACCAAATGAAAGTTATAGCGAAAATCCACGAACTTCTGGAACACCCCTCGTAAGTTTAGATGCACATCGTACATATATGGCATACATGCTGGCGAATTCGGCTGTACAGCCGTTTTCAATTTCAGAATTAAATATCTGGCTTATTTCGCATTTTTCGACACATGTTCTTCTTAACTTTTATTTTAATTTATATTGAAATATATATATAATAAGTTTTTTACACAGTTTATATAAATTCATAAATATTTGACAAAATCGTATATACCCGCTTTAAAAATAATGACATATTCGTGTTCACGGTCTCCCTTGCGTATGCGATGCTTTCTCCAAAACATCTAAATTGTAATATTGGTGATTTAAAATAAAATAATCGTTTGCGTCTATATTTTTGTAGGTTAAACGACTGATACCAACTGTATATTTTGCATTAAGGTCAAGCGAGCCTTCCAGATGAACTCGTGGAAAATGAATGCAACTAAACATATTTATAACACAACAGCAATCACATTGAAGATTAGGCAAATCTATAGGAAAACGTACACATTCTTAACCCATTTATGCCGAGCGTCTAGTAAGGCTTTTGCAAACAGCGTAGACCCAGATAAGACGCCGCATGATGCGGTCAGGGTCTGCGCTGTTTGCTTAAAATAATAACTGTAAGAAATATTCTAAATAAAGAAATAAATATACTAGACATCCCTAATATTGGAAATAAATTGATCCAATTAAGAAGGATGGAAGAGTTTACTAGGCATAAAAGGGTTAATGAACCCACATCGCGAGCGACTGAGCAAAGTAATCACATTTTGGAAGCACAGACGACACTATCGTAAATAATATTTTACTTATTCATCACTTTTGTTGAAATAATAAATTGGAAGTTATCTAATAAAATACCTTACACATCGTTTATAGCAAAAGTATTAGGAACAAATATGTTGATGCATGTAGTGATCACGTAAGGATAGGTATAGCTTATTGTGTGTCATATACGATAACTTTACTATTAAAGACACGAACGATATATATTTCAGCCATTAAAAAAATATGGTTTTAGCTTTTGTAACTATTTCATTATTTTATATTTATTTGCAACAAATTTATAGTAATAATCCTAAATGTGTATAAATAGATATGTGCGTATAGTAATACAAAACAACATAGACAATAGAATAAGTCAATTTTCATGTCAAACTCTTTACCCAGTGTATCAAGTACATTCAACTTTCTTGGACAATAATTGTCAATGTTAATTATAAACCACAAGCTTTGTGTGTTGTTAAAAATGCCGTATCTGGGATTCATGTTTTCAAGAGAGACATACTTTACGATGTCGTGTCAAGGTTTACTATGAAATGTCGAATTTATTTGACTTTGATGTTATAAGTCATGAAAACGTTTAGTTATTAACATCACATGAATGCTCCTTCGATCCATTGTGTAACCTTGTAAAGATACAATGCCATGCGATTAATACAATACAGAAACCATACAATAACAGATATTATTGAAATTAGATTGTGTTGGAAACAGGAGAAATGTGCACACATTATAAGACGGATGCTAAGTTGTTTTCCTGTACTTGAATGTCTAGCTGTCGCACATTTCCATACATTTGATGGATTATTATTTCCCATCTTATGGGGAATCGACGGCATTTCTCCTACATATAGACGCGTATTGAACAGTGATGAGTCTTCCCTTGTTCAAACATATATTTATCTTAAAACGACGTTTAATGTGTCCAATAGTAATGGTTTCCCTACCAGAAAAGTATGTGTGCGTTACACGTGTCCAGTGGTATACGCCTTCCCATGCCTAAACATATCTCGCTCTCGCTATTTAATGAGTCTTTCGGACAAAACATCACTAATCAAACATAAATATTTGATTACATGCATAGCAAATCATACTGGTCTGCTAATTGTGGCTGTTTCGTTTGGTTATCTCTTATCATGGTTTAACTGCTCTTCACGTGTAAAGTCTCGTTCGATTTAAGAGCGCTTGTTATCAGACATCACATGACGAAATGTATTTTAATTCTGATAATGCTCAGTTAGATTCCAGGAATAAAGTAAATTCGATTTGACAAACTCGAAAAATCGTGATATTTGAATTATGAAAATATTAACATGTTCACAGTTTCAAACGTATTTTTTTTTTAAATTTAGATAGTGCGTATTTGTTTCTGAAATATAATTCATTATACTTTCAAGTGAATATTTCATCATTCGAGAAACACATTCGCACGATCCGCAAACATAAATATGGTGCACATTGAAATGACATATAGGAACAGGGCACATTGAGGAACATCGATACGCAGATACACTTAACGCAAAGGCAAATGAGGGTAGTATAACACATTGAAAACGAAGAAATACACAAATAATACGCATGCTATATAAGCACGTAGCACATATATTAATGGCATTTAAGGTTATGAAATTTACATTCTATTGTGGGTTGAACTTATTAACCCATTCATTCCCAGAGTGTAGAAAAAAGGCCTTGGCAAACAGCGTAGACCCAGATGAGACGCCGCATGATGCGGCGTCTCATCAGGATATGCGCTGTTTACTTAAAGGAATTTCTGTAAGAATTCTAAATATTGAAATAAATATACTAGACATCCCTTATTTTGAAAATAAATTGATCCAATTAGAATGATGGGAGAGTCCACTAGGCATAAATGGGTTAATAGTAATGCGCTCGATGTTTTTAAAGGGAAACTAACTGAGTAACTTGTGCGTTTGTTTGATTTACATTATGTGGCGATAGTCGTAAAATTAAAAAGCATTAGAATGAATTTATTTCCTTTCTCAAAAACTTTTTTTTTCGATACACATCAACCTTTGATCAAATGGATCTATTCTCTTGGCCATGTGAATAGGTTTCTCTAATTTGAAAGCATTTACATCGTTTTAGAGAGGTAATTTACCTTGATGGCGTATTTGATACTTGGCTACTATTGACCGCTATGACCAAAATTGGTATCCATGTATACAGTTATGATAACGAAGTCAATAAGAACTATTTGTGAGAATGGACATATGAGCCGCGTCATGCGGAAAGGGGTCTTAAACCATAGGCGACCAACGTAGCTCAAAACAAGCTTTTGGAATCGCTACGGTCTCCGCCATAAATTCACTTAAGGTTTCGTGGTCTCATTATCAGACAGGGTAGCTCCTGATCAGACTGAGATAATGCGCAAGGCTGGTCTGGAGCTAGGTTGCCTTGATATGAAATATGATCCATTTTCGCATGCCGCGTCTTTTATTTAACAAAATTGCTGTTCATCGACTGTATTGTATTTTAAGTTCAGAAATGAATAAGGTTTGTCGA